>NC_058408.1:112008146-112063096 GCF_002201575.2 Neomonachus schauinslandi
TTTAAAAAAAAAAAAAAAAAAAAAAAAAGATTACAATCCCTCCATGAAGTGCTCTGGCCCAGTGGGTCTCAGAGTATGCCCAGGGGCATCAGCATCACCTGGAAACTTGCTAGAAATGCACTCTCTGGTCCCGTCCCAGACCTACTGAATCAGAAACTCCAAGGGCAGGGGCCAGCAATCCATGTTGTACCAAGTGATCCAGGGGACTCTGATGACCACTCAGATTTGCGAATCTCTGCTCTAGCATCATGGGATCCCACCCGAGGAGCCAGCTTATGTCTTCCACCTGCCTTCCCCACCCCCGACCTCTACACTCCATCCTCAGTTAGAGCAAAGCTCAGTCCTGTATCAGCATAAGACCACACGCATTGCCCCTCTGTCACAGACACCACCACCACCACCACCACCCCCCCACCCTGTGGCCATGGGCCATTCACCTGTCCATCTTCCGACCCTGTGAAATCCTTTTGGGTGAGGGCTATCGTGATCCCTCCCTCCCCAGCACCTAGCACAGAGCCAGGCCCCCGATGGGAACTGAGGGGCTTCTCCAGAACAGAATCCACTCGTTTGGTGATATTTATGTGCCCCCCCCATCACTGAAGCGAGAGTAACCATGAGGCAGCCTCCACCCTCCTCTGACAGACAAGGAAATCGAGAAGCCAAAGCTTGCCACTCCAGGAGAAGGGATATTTCAGCAGAAGATGAAGTAATTCCTATTCACAGCATCTGTTTATCACTCAAGATCCTTCTAGATTCGAGGGGCTATAGAATGAAAGGTGTTATTAATGAAACCATACAGACTAGGAGGCAGTTCTGAATAGCAGCCCTCCTTCCTAACAATGCCTTCCCCTGCAAGTTAATCCCCTTCCATTATTTCAAATTCTTCAAGTGCTAGAGAAGTCATGTAGGTTGTTTTCCGAATAGTCACTTAGCTGACAAGCATTTTCTAATTGACAAGAACACTCTGAAAAGACAGATTGAAGAGGGGGGAGAGAGGTATTAAGATGGTACAATTTCCCATACACAGCAGGAGGCTAAGTTGACGGAAATGTAAGATTTGGAAGAAAAGTTATTCATCACACCCCCCAACCCCGCAACCCCGGCCTGGTGTGAGGAATTCGGAGATGTTCTTCCATGGGTGGCTCCGATCCAAAGACCAAAGACGTGCCCAGAGGGATCACATGCTTCCCACAAGCTCAAACCCAATCCGAGAATTAAAATCCGATAGCAATAATAAAAACTGGGTGCTAGTAGTTGAGTAGCTAATATGTGTCTGGAACTTTCCAATAGGCTATGTGCCAGGCGGGGGAGTTACACTTACCCCTAAAATAGGGAAGATTTATCCCTATTTTCCAGATGGGAAGACTGGGGAATGCACTCAAGTTCGCAGAGGGTGTACGTGGCAGAGCTGAGGTCAAACACACGTTTGCTTAACTTGAGAGGCTCTGTGTGTTCTTTCCTGTTATTGGGCCACCTCCCCCTCTGCTTTAAGGAAATGCACTTGCAGAGTGGCGATGGGCTCAGATAGTAAATACCCTGAGCCACAGCCCAGAACCTTTTAGGCACAGCCTGGGGCTTTTGGTGGGCTGTTGTCACATCGCCTGGATGCCACCGGCGTCTGCAGAGTCTCCGGACAGGACTAACCTATCAATCGCCCCTCCTTGAATATCACGTGGAGCTGATGGATTACCAGCCCCCCTCCGGCCCTCAAACCATGCATGCTTTGAACAGCTAATGAGGCATGCAGGATAGCTCCACATCTAATGTTTTCAGATTTCCCGGAGTGAGATAATGCCACTGAAGAGGGAGTGTACACTGAGGCGTCCCAAGCCCTGATAAATTAGCAAATGCTGATTAGAGGCAGCTCCAGCAGCACAGAGGCGCTGGAGGGTTGGCAGTTAAAGCTGGGGAGCTTCTCAATTTGGAACTGATCCCCAGCTGGCTGTAGAAAGCATCTCCAGCGCCCTAGAGCTGCCCCACAGGTCGGGCAGCCCCGAGACTCGTCCAAGGCATGGGGTCTGAGCTTAGTGCCAAAGAACAGACAGCGTGAGCAAGGAGGGCCTCACAGACCTCACCCCAAAAGACCAGAAAAATCGACACACATCCCTCACACCCCAGGTAACCATTCGGTATTGGGTCTTCAGGAACATAGTTAAAAATTTTCTCAAACATACTTACATTTATAGCTGAGAGGAAAACTCTCAGGATAAAAAGTTTCAGAATAGGCAAGGGAATGTAGTAGACGCTACTGGTTGCATGCCCAGATCCCTTCTCCCAGCTGGTGTGCCCATCCCCAGCTGCTGTTTGTGCAGGCTCTGCCTTGCCCAGAAATGCTGGGAGGTTACCTTCTCCCTCTGGGGGTGGCCTGCAGCCAGTGAGTGACCACAATGGGACACCAAAGTCCAGACCTTTTGCCTCAAGTTAGGAAAATTTTGGGAAAACTCCAACTCCAGGAACCCCCAGCCTTGTGGAGCTTCCTCCCCTGCACTATCCCGCTTCCCTGTGACCCCGAAGGATCTTACCTGAGCGCTGTCCCGGAATATATACCAGTGAAGTGCCGGGCTCTGCTTCCAGGAAACCAGAAGACTCAGCCAGAGGACGGGAGACAGGTGAGAACTGCTCATTTCTGAGCACTCTGTTAGATATTTCCCATACGTTATTTCATGAGCCTTCCTTAGTCACCTTGTGAGGTATGGGAGATCCTCACCATTCACAGATAAGGAAACTGAGACTTGCAGTGGGAAAGTGACCCAAGGTCACACGGCACCTAAATGGCACAGGCGAGATGGATGCTGAAGTCACAGCAAGTCTGTTTCCATGACACCATGTCACCTCCCCATGTTTACTATGAGCTGAGTGACATCTGAAGAAGAGAGGACGGAGTTTATAACAAAGATTCAGATCTGCAAAGGTACGGAAGGCAGAGGGCTGGCAGAGCAGCAGGAAGAACGAAAACCTGCCCACGCTGAGCTGAGGCGCTCAGATCACCATTCTGTACACTCGCCGTCCCCCGCAGTGGAACCTATGCATATTGCCTGGCAAGAAACTAATCACTTGCCCCCTCTCTGATTCGCAATTGTAAAGCATATCCTACATTTTAATTTAGCATGCAAATTCCACTGGTCATGGATTGAAGCAAACATTTCCCCTCTGGGCTCCCACCTAAAGGAGCTAATAATTTCCTTAAAGGTTAAGAAGACTTCTGCCAGCAACAGTGCCTTCTGATAGGGTCACACACTCTGGCTTAATTAAAACGTGCTCTGTGAGGAACATCTCAGGAGAGGCAACGTGTTCAGATGGTGTCACCCAAGGATGCCATCTTTCCTACGAAGAAGCAGGTAGCCTGACTTCAACCCAAACAAACCAACAGTGAAATGTGTCACCTCTGCGTAGGTATTAATTACTGGCCCAGGGACCTCCTAGCTGACAGGCAGAATGCTGTGAGCAGGAGTCAGGAGTGGAGTGGGGAGCCCCTTTCTCAAAGACTCACCATTCTGCCACCATATACCCTGCCCCCAGTGTCTGGCGAGTCCTGGCTCTCACAGCCATAATCCGAAACTCTAGTCGGGTCTGTGGTCCTTTTGCCTCTGGCTTGGTTTGACCTGAAAATTTCCTGGGGAAGCCGCGGGCAGGGAGAGGGTGTGCAGCCAGCTGTGGGAGGCTGGGCCAGGGAGAATCCGGGGGGGGGGGGGCACTAGGCTGGCGCACGCACGCATCCACAGCTCCCTGCTGAGCGCTGCCTGCAGGAGGGGACTCCACCCCCCGCCCCCTGGGCCAGGTTCACAGTCACGCCTGCAGCTGCAGGCAAGGACACAGCTGCTGGGTGCACTCGGCCCCAGATGTGAGCAGAATTCTAAGTAGGCCCCAGCCTTCGGGGGTGGGGGGCACTCGAGAACACAGAGCCAGGCCCTGAGAGCACTGCATTTGAGAGCACTTCCCTCCCTCACGGACGCCCCAAAGAGCCAAGAAGCTTCCTCAGCAAGACCATGCCGAATCCCATTCCCAGTGGAGAAAATGCCCACGCAGTTACAAGGCAAGCTGGGCCAGCACTGCTTCATTTCCTATTGGCCAGAACATTCCTCTGTGCCTGAGATGGGGTCCGATGGAGGGACCCCAGGACCATTCCTGGTGCAGAAAGCCCAGAAAGCTCAAGTGGCTGGTGGGTATGTGAGGGGAGTGAGACCACTTGCTCTGGACCATGGAGAGACAGGGATGCCCTCAAGGAAACTCGTGGGTCCTGATAGGGTGCCTGCCAAGGGGGACCTGCCAAGCCTGCCTAGCTGGTAGAAGGAAGGAGCCCAGGTAAGGAGCCGATGCGGCCATACCAGCTCTCAGCTTGGGAGCCAGAGACACTCTCTGTCAGAAGGTATGTGGAATAGGAAACCACGTTATCAGCCCCAGGAATGCTAGCATTTCTGTTAATGTTTCATGCACCCCATGTTTACCTCATTATTTCCCCTCGAGGTTCAGAAAAGTTGTTGGAAGTTCAGTTCTTTCTTGGCCAGTCTAACCAGAGGAATACCAAGCATGCAGGCTTGAAAGAGAGCACCGTGCGGTTGGGAGTGGTCATTGCCAGCATCCCTGGGAGCAGCGGAGACCAAAGCATGATTCCCCTGAGGGGAGCAGAGTTGGACTTTATGGTCCATCCCCTTTACCTCACCCTCATGGAGGGTCTCCTTCCAGAACCAAAGCGCTTTCCAGGGAGTCTATTTCCTCCCAGCATAGCCCTTGGGGTCTTATGCTCAAACTAAGGTAATTGTCTCAAACTCTGGCCTGGCCAGGCTGGGATGGGCACAGGCTCCGTAGCCCTTTCTCTGGCATCCAGCCCCCTACTCGCAGCAAAGTCCCCCAGAAGCCCCACCCCAGGAATCCTCGCCCCAGTTGGTGTCCGGCCCAGAACAGAGTGAAAGAAATCCCGCAAGGTGCTCAAGCTCCGTTTTCTCCACAGCGGACACTGGAAAGCATTGTCAGCCTTCCTGGAACTCCCAGAGCAGCCAGGAAAGACGGCAGCGCCATTTCTGCCCACACATCTATAGGGACCACTCATCTGTACCGCGAGTCATCTCTCATCAAACATTCACTGACTCTTCCAGGCACTGAACTAGGCACTGCTAATGCAGAGATTAAGAGGATTGATCAGATTTTGTTCCTACCTTGGAGGAGCTCTGGGCTAATACAGGGGACCCAATAAAGAGGGAAATGTCAGGGAAAAGGCGGAGAACCACCACTGGCCCCTCTCTGCCCACCTAAAGCCATCAAGGAGGGAGCAGCCCGGTGCCTGCATCCCCAGGAGCCCGTTTCTGCACCTTGTCACTCAATTCTAAGTTGGCACGTTTACAGGTAAATTTGAAAACTCAAGGTGGCCTCTGGGAATGTGGCCCTCAGCTTGCCCGCTCCATGTAGTACGTTAACTTGTATGAATTTTTTTAATCGCTTGGCCTGACTTTAACATTCCTACAAGAAGAGCTGAGTAGGAAAAACTCAAATGCAGCATCTCCCCAGTAGGACCCACAGGCACAGCTGGCCCATGGCCAGCCTGTTCTGAGCAGCCTCCTCCCTGGGACAGGAGAGAAGGAACCCGCTGTCCTGGAAACGGGGAGCAGAGTTCCTGTGCTGCTCAGAATGTCCACCCGGCATAAATGCCCAGAGTTCCAATGCAGCAGCTGATGGCACCGAGAATCGAGTCCTGGCTCTGCCAGCCATGTTGTGACAACTCAGCAACCTACTTATCCTAAGTCTCAGGCCCTTCATGCAAAAAACAGGGTCCATAACACTCTCTAAGCTGTCCTGTGGAGCTGTGCAAGATGCTCAGCAAATGGAAACTCAAACAACGGCCTCTAAAAGCAACACTTTTTTCCAATTCCCAGCCATTTCCTTATTCTAGTTTCACTCTCGTTCCATTAAACTCCCATGGGTTCCTTTGGACTAAACTAAGATTGACATCTTTCTTTTTACAGGTTATCACAAACATTTTCTGAGCATGATTATACACTGAGTTCTGTGCTGTATGTGTGAGGGAGATGGAGCAAGGACCCTACCCTTGAGGAGCTCATGGTCTCCCATACACTGAGTTCTGTGCTATATGTGTGAGGGAGATGGAGCAAGGACCCTACCCTTGAGGAGCTCATGGTCTCCTCAGAGAGAGAGATACCGCGAAAATGATCCATAATGTTAATACAAGATGGTGGCCGGAAAAGACAGGGAAGCCCAGATTGCTTCCCTGAGAGGAGCCGGTGGGCCTGGTGCATGGGACAGCCTCCTAGAGGCACGGCACCTGAGTGAATGCTGAAGGATGTGAAGAAACAGTGAGGGAGTGGAGGCAGAGAGACGACAAGAGCAGAGGCCAGGAGACAAGAGAGTGCTGAGGACAGGACCGTGGGTCATTTGGTGTTGCTGGCAGAGAAGGGGAAGGTGAGAGCAACAGGGGGTGACAGAGGAAGGGTTGGCAGCTCTTTGAGGACCCCACTGGGGCCAAAGGAACAGAACATTATTTTGAGGCAGTGGAGAACCACGGAAGGGTTTTATGCAGAGGAATGACAAGGTACGTCTTATATTTTAGACTTTCAAGTTTAAGACTGTGTCTGGCAATAATCCATAGCTCAGCCAACTTTCCTCCAAAAAAATCTATGACGACTCAGACAAAGATAAAAATGGTAAACTAAGATTTATCACTAACCAAGGGCCAGATGCCAGGAGAAACTTTTGCAATTTGTTACCTCTAAGTTGCTAAAAGAAGACTCATGGGCAAGACATTGCCCAGCCATTTTTCAGGCCAGTGGATTTGTTTTTTCCTCAGATAGTACCAGGTATTCCTTCATCTTAGCCAGAGAAATCAATACCTACTCTCCCTCTCTCTCTCTCTCACTCTGTGTGTGTGTGTGTGTGTGTATTCTATTGAGTAAAGAAATAGAGGCACATTTCAGGAAACATAGATATGTTTTTTAAATAGCATAGGTAATTAAAGACAATACCGTAGAGGTAAAATAAGATGTATTCATTCCAAATTACTAAGGAAAATAATCACCTATGGAAGCTCAAATGACATATCAAACTATAAAACCCAGAAGAAATAGCAAAACAACAGAAATATAAAATAAAATGTCAGACATAAAACCAAATCTATCTTTTAGGATGACAAACATAAATAAGTTCTCAAGCTGAGTCAAGAACTAAAATCCAAACACACACCAACATTAGGAGCCATGCCAAAAACAAAGCAGCTCTGATGTGATCAGCGTGGTGAGTTTACCTTTTTTTATGTACTTTTGTTCGTGTGTTTTCATCAATCTATCCCACACTCTTTCATGGTCTCAGACCTCAGTCTACACTTCGCTAGCGTAGGAAAACAACTGCCCCACTTGCCCTCACTTCACCCATACTACAGATAGGCAGATTCCTGAACAGCACAACACTGTGTCTACACAGCATGCAGGTGAGATGAAATTTATTTTATTTTATTTTCTCATCTACCCAATACCAAAGCCACAATATTTGGAAACACCAAGCTAGCTGATGGAATTTTCCCTTCTTTTTTTAAGATTTATTTATTTGTTTATTTAAGAGAGAGAGAGAGACAGAGAGAGCACATACATGCGAGCAGGGGGAGAGGCAGAGGGAGAGGGAGAGAGAATCTCAAGCAGACTCCCCACTGAGTGCGGAGCCCAATGCGGGGCTCAATATCACAACCCTGAGATCACGACCTGAACCAAAATCAAGAGTCAGGCACTTAACTGACTGAGCCACCCAGGCGCCCCTGGAATTTTCCCGTCTTATCCAGATGTGTGGCTTTGTGAATCTTGAGACCAAGGAATAAACAGAGATCAACAGTTCCATTCACATTTCCTATTGATAACTTATTAGTAAAGGAAAAATCTTTGCTTGTTGAAGGGACTGAGGAGACATAACACATAACAACCCCAGATAGTTCAGTAAGTGAAACAAATTCTGAATAAAATTATTAGCAAAACATAGATTCTGTAAGCATCCAAGCAGGCTAATACACATGCTCATAATGCCGCCTTTCTCTCCATCAGAGTGACCCTTAGGGTAGGACCCAGTCCTTCAGATCTGTGCAGCAGGACACCCAGCGTCTACTCCCCTTATATTCTGGGCTGGGGTGAAAATATTTTCTGTGTCCTGGGAGGGATGTCCCTCAAACAGGAGCCACTGTCCCCTGCAAGTGGCATTTCTGGTTCCCATTGTCCACCCAACAACAGAACTTTGTCTGGTGGATTTCACGGGGTTGTGGCCATATAGCCTAGAAACAGAGTTTGCTAATGAGGCTGTTTTCTTGCCTTCTGCTGGAATGATCCAGGGGGAAAAGGAGGCCAGGTGTCCTGTCCTGCTGGTAGGATGTTGGAGTGCACACCTTTCCTCCAGGGACAACCAAGGACACTCCCAAGGCCTCCAGTGAATGCCAGGTCACAACATAGACACCACTCGAATCCCTGCTTGAGGCTGGGCCAGGCATCAGGAAACAATGTCACTGGGCACAAATCTTCAGAGCCAGACTCAGGACCTGGACAAAAGCCAGGATAGGAGGAAGGAACACACATGGGCCGCATGACTGACCAGTGTGTGCACCCAGGCTCTCCTCTAGCTCAGCGAGGTGTGGTCAGCTGGGGCAGCAGCAGACAGGGATGAGGTTTCAGGGGACTGCATCCCAGGGATCTGTGATGGCAAAGCAGAACACAGCTTGCCTGCCATGCCTGCCTCGGGGACATCCCCATTCTTCCGAGCAGAAGTGGCCAAGAAATCAAGTGTAGACACAGTCTGTAGATCCATTCCTCACCAAACCATTATTTCCCTTCAGTCTTAGAAAAGCACACCACTTTCAAGACATGAAGATAGCTGAGCAGTTCAATTGTCAAAACACAGTAGAGAAAAAAAATCCCTCCCTACCTTCTGAATCCTGGGGAGTACCTTAAGGGAAGGGCATGGTTTTTATTAAAATCTGGGTGGCTCAGTTAATCGATTAAGTGGCCAGCTCTTGATTTCGGCTCAGGTCATGATCTCAGGGTCCTGGGATAGAGCCCCGTATCAGGCTCCACGCTCAGCAGGTAGTCTGCTTGTGGATTCTCTCCCTCTCCCCCTCCCCCCACTCTCTCTCTCTTTCTCTCTCTATCTCTAAAATAAATAAATAAGTAAATCTTTAAAAATAAAATCTGACCTCAGCTCCCAGCACAGTGATGGGGAAGGAGAGAGCTCCACCACTTTTGATGTGGGGTTAGATGAATAAATGAATGAATGAATGATGGAAGGAGTGTTGATATGTGAATGTTGGAGGGAAGGAGTGAAGACTGAATATTGTTGTGGCTGATGAATGAATAAAGTCCATAAACGTGTGACTGACTGAACCAGAGTAGGAATGATGAATTGAATGGGTAGATAACTAAGCAGCAGTATGTGCCTGTTGAATGAATGACTGAAATACATACAATGAAGGAGTGAGCTTCAACTGGAGCAGAACATCCCACAGGGAGAGGCTGAGAAGCAGGGGCCCTGGCTCAGCTCAGTCACCATGGTCCTCACAGAAGGCTCCTCACACCCCACCACCCCACCCTGCCACTTTGACTCAGTGATAATGCCTGCAGGCTGAATTGTGTCCCCCAAAATGTATATGTTAGAGTCCTAACCCCAGTGCCTCACAGTGTGACCTTATTTGGAAATGGAGTCTTTGCAGAGGTCATCATGTTAAAATGAGGTCATTAGGGAGATAAGATTAGAATACGACCAGGGTCCTTATAAAAAGGTGAAATTTGGAGACAGACATGCACACAGGGAGAACATAGGAAGACAGAGGTCAGAAATGCTTCCAAGAGCCAAGGAAGGTGAAACACGGCCAGCAAACCACCCGAAGCCAGGACAGGCATAGGGCAGATTCTCCCTCACTGCCCTCAGGAGGAACCAACCCCTCCAACACCTTGATCTTGGACTTCCAGCCATCAGAACAGTAAGCCAATCAATTTCTGTTGTGTAAGCCATCCCATCTGTGGCACTTTGTCATAGCAGCCCTAGCCAACTGATACACAGCCATGGTGAGCTTCTCCTCTGGACCAGGAAGCGCTAATGGCCACCATGACACTAGCAGCGTGGACAGCTTGTTTCGGAGCAGATGTCCACGGGGAGAGGAAGGCACATGGCAGCTCCTTAGGGAAAACCAGCGGATCCCTCTGCTCATTCATAAAGAAGGAAAACACTGCACCCAGTGAGGCTGGCCAGGTATTTGGAATACATGCACAGGAACTGGAATGTGAGGGGCACACCATTCGACAGCTGGAGAGAGGCCTGCTGCCCAGGCTGCCCCAGCCTCCCCGTCCTGTTGTAACTGCTGACATCTTCACTCTCCCCACAGAGCTAAGCAAGTCAAAGCCAAAACTGTTATAGGGGCCCCCAACTCCGGCCCGAGGCCTGGCACTTAGTAGGTGCTCCATAAAGTTCTGAAGGACAGACAGAAGCAAGAGGGAAAGGCTCAGGAAAACAAAACCAAAATGGCTCCCAGTTCCCAGAGAAGGCCCCGTTAACATTTCTCAGCGTGGGCTCAGCCACTGCAAGTGTGGGAGAGATGACATCAGGTGGTATATAGGCAAACATCTTTAATAGTTATATATTTTATTCTAGTTAGTTTTAATTGGGAAACCATTCACTGCTAACATATCGAGTCCATGATTTCCCAGAAATTATTTCTGAAGATGAGGCAACATTGAGGAAGTAAATTGGTTTAAAGAAAAAGGGTACCTGATGAACAAGATATGGCAAATTGTGAAAGTCAGTCAGGAATCCCTGGGGTTTGGGCCTGCTGGTCTGGGGTACCTGAAGCTCTGGTGCTGCCGCCATCAGCCAACAGCCCGGCCAAACCTGGCCTATTCGTCAGGGTTGTCAGAGAAATGCAACCAATAGCAAGTGAGTTGAGAGAGAGAGAGAGCAAGAAAGAGAAGTATTTTAAGGAATTGGCTCACATGATTGTGGAGGCCAGCAAGTCAAAATCTGCAAGGTGGGTTGTGAGGCTGGAGATTTAGGCAACAGGTGGTACCAGAGTTCAAGTCTGAAGGCCGTCAGGCTGAAGACCTGGGAAGGACCCATTGTGGCAGTTCAAGTCCAAAAGCCAGCCACCTCCTGCAGAATTCCCTCCTGCTCAAGGGAGGTCAGTCCTTTGTTCTAGTCAAGTCTCATCCATAAACACCCACACAGAAACTTCTGGAATAATGTTCGCTTGCATATCTGAGCACTATGGCCCAGGCAAGTTGACAGAAAACTAACCAGCACATCTAGAGAATGAAAGTTTGAGGAGCTGCTGGAGAGGACAAAAGGCCAGCAAAGAATGGTTTCCCAGACAGTCTCATCAGAAGAGTAGCCCCCACGGCACTGGAAAAGAGCCCCACTGGTCTTTACCCCTGGACCCTGTGCCAACCCCCTCACCGCCCTCCTGACCTCCAACCTAGCCCCCTCCAAAACTGACCCACAGGTCAGATTTTAGTATTTGCAACTCAATGGCCCTTTCTTCAACACCTTCCTCCTGCCTCCAAATCACCTGCAGAATAAGCCCAACTCCTCAACAGCCTCCAAAGCCCTTCCTGACCTGGTGGCCTCCTGATGCAGTAGTTCTACACCGCACCGCTCCGCCAGAGTGCCCCCTGCAGTCCCCAGCCACCACGTCCTTGCACACCCTGGAATGGCCTTCCCGCTTCTCGAGCTGTCCCATCAGACCCTCATTATCTGGGACCCCTCCTCCACGATGCGTTCCCTGCTCCCCACAGACAGAATCATGTCTCTATTTTCTACATCTCCATCTGCACGGACCTGCATTAAAACACACGTTGTGTGACTATGATTGGTGATTTATGTGTATGTTAGAAGAGGAAAGAGGAATCTGTCCCCACCCTCATGTGACCACTGGCTGAACCACCTCCGCTTGTAGACTAAGAGCTCCTTGCGGCCTTCTGGGGACATATACTGGGAAACAGATGTCAGGAGGGGAGGTTGGTGAATGAACGGCTGGAAGGCAGACCAATGATGGATGGGAAGAAATGTTGGCATCAGCCCCCCCCCCACCCCCGCATGGACATGGCATGGACATTAAGTGACAAGTACAGTGGCTCCCTTGGCCTGACCTACACAGCAAGCCCAGGGAGCTTCAGTTCCAAAGCTCATCCGGAAGGGTCCTCAGAGGCTGCCCCAGGGGCTTGCAGGAGCCAACATCCCGACCCACAGCCAGCCTGGTGGCTTTAATGCTCACGGGCTCTTCAAGACACAGATTAAAGAGGGATCTGGCCATGCCAGGGCTGGCACTCAGCTCTCCCTTGGCAGGCCTGACCAGGAGCACCCACAGGCCGTCTCCAAGGGAAGGCACAGGGCTTGATTTTCAACTCCATGGCTAGCAAAGGGCAGCGATCACACAGCTTGTCTTTTCCAAAGGCTAGGAGACTGTGACACCTCTGAGGATATGCTTAGCAAAGCCCTGGAACAAACTGAACGGACAACACAATCAATCTTCTCCTGCCTGGGCTTGGTGCCTTCTCTTAGTTTCCTGCTTGTTCACTGCAAAACCCCCTAAGTGTAAAACCCGTAAATCAGAAGCATCCCCCTTGTGGATGGTCAGCAGCTGGCTGCCCTGGGCACAGTCAGAAGATGGAGCGGGTTTCCCCACACCTGTAGCAGCTTCTCCACATAACCACCCCCTCCTTGCTCGGCTTTCCTCTCACTCCTTCCTCTTCCCCCTGTCATGTAAATCAGGGCTCACAGCTTCTTTCTCCAAAGCCTTGATGCTCTTGAAAGCCCTGCCTCATGTCCTCGTGTCCTCTGTCTCCCCCGAACAAGAGATCAGACACGGGATGGATATGGAAGCACTCCGCCCTGCCTGCAACGCCATCCCGTTCCACTGGTCACGGAGTCACGGGCACGACTCAGGGCCAGGGCCAGCTGGGCTGCAGGAGCCCCGCCCGGGAGCTCGGGAGAGGCAGACAGGTGTCCAACCCCAGCCTCCTCCATGAGCCCAGCCCCTCCCCTGGGCATGGCAGCCAAAGCCCTGGTGCTGTGTTCACCTTCCCCCTGCTCCCTGAGCACCCGTGGCAGGGCGGGGAGCCAGCAAGGCCTTGCCCGTGCAGTCTGCCTGGACCAGACCCTGTATCGGGACCCATATGGACTGGGGTCCACCTCCAGAGGAGCTCGAGAGGCACCGGCAGAGGCGGCCTCCAGAGCAGAGGTGCCCCCAGGGCACCACAGCCCCGGAAACTGCATGACAGACCAGCAGCTGCAGTTCCCTTCATGGGCATGAAGGGACTTCTCTGCTCAGTGCCTCGTGCCCCCTCACGGGGCCACCGTGTGCGTTTCAGAGAGTGAGGGTGGGGATGTGGGCCCGTCATTTCCAGGAAGCCCCATTATCAGCCTCAACAGCTCAGGCCAAATCACGGGGACCGTCCAGGGTGAGCTGGTGCATTACTCAGCCCTGTTCCGGCAGTGGCCTGGATGAGGGCTGATTACCCTCTGAACACAGTTCTGAAAAGGAATTCCCGAAGTCGGCCTCCTTCTCCCTGATGGAGCTGGAATGCTTAGGGCGGATGGGGGCGATGGCTGCCTGCAAGTGCTGGGGCTCCGCACTATTGATGATTTCATCATCCGTTTTTCTCTGGGGCTTATTCCACGGCTCAGCCAAATCAAGGGCTGGGGCACTGGGCTGGAGAGAATAAGGCATCCATCAGACCAGGAAATGAGTGAGAAAGAAGAAGGGAAAGAAGTCAGGGTCCAGACAGCAGAGCTGTCTCAGGATGCAGCTCCCTCCACAAAGAGGAAGGAGTGGACCAGCCTGGGGTCCAAATCCCAGCACCACCGACGAATGCCCTTGACCACGCCATTCAACCTGTCTGACCCTCTGTTTCCTCCTCTGTAGGTGGTGATAAATAGCATCTCCATCGTGGCCGGTTTTCAGGATCAAATGAGTTAATGACGCAAAGTGACTGGCACATAGCAGGCCCTCAATAAATGCAGCCATGGCCCCACTTGACCTAAAAGTCATAGAGAAAATTAACACCCACTCTGTTTGAAGTGGGTGTTATTTCCTTTCTGTATATTTTGGCAGAGCTGCTTGGCAGTGGGTGCTGAGGGCAGGACGAGGAGTAGTCAGTACAGTAAACCAAAGGGAAAGTGTCCCAAAGTCCAAGTAAGGAAGGCTTCCCTGTGCAAGAGGGCACCTAGCAGAGCCAAAGACTGTGGAGAGGTGGAGTCAGATGAAGCCCAGGGAAGAGCCCGGGCTCAGGCCCACAGGGGGCACCGGTGACCACACAGGAGCAGTGCCTGGGATGGTGGGCATCGTCTGATTGTAAAGGTCCCCAGAAGCAAACCCGGAGACAAGGGTTCAAGCGCAAGGCGTTAATCTGGGAGGCTCAGAGAACATCAGTAGGGGGTAGGGAAGGGAAGACAGCCAATAACAGGGGTTATTAGGAGACTCCCACAAAGAGAGTAGCACTTCTTCCTGCAGGGAACCCCTGAGAAGCAGTGTGGGCCTTGGGATTATGCCCCACCATGGGACAGAGGACGGAGGAGCTACATACCACTTCCATCCCTCAGTTCAGAGCAGCTCCCAGGCGCGCTCATTCCCCAGCACTTCCTGCCTGCTATGAGGGCAAGTGGAGCACGGCCTTTGATGTTCCAGAAAAAAACCCTCAGGCACAGAGGGGCAGACACAGGCAGAGGCCCAGGAAATGGGAGGTTCTGGGGGGTGCGGATCAGTCCCTGCCAGTGCCTGCTACACGGAGCTCCATGAGAGAGCAAGAGGACATGAGCTGCAAAGAGCAAGCACAGATAACTATTTCTGTAGAGTTTTGCTGAATGAGGAACAGAGAAATGGGGCAAGAGATGAATATGGGGTGCGCAGAGGGCCATGCAAAGACGTCAAGTATCACAGCATGCTCGAGAGCTGGTAGATAATGGTCCACCTGGAAGGAGACAGTAACAGTGCAGGAGTTCCACCCTTGAGCAGGTGACAGGGAATGATTTCCAGTATCCAAGGAGAGGGACTGCCTTTATCAGGGGCCTGCAGAGTTCACACACAGCGTCAGGAGAGGTTCACAGGCACTGCAAGGGAAGCTGGAGAGCGTGCAGAGCATGCGCACATCAGCTCTGTCCTCACCCCTCCTGTTTCCTCAGTGATTTAAAAAGCAAGGTCACTATGTTTATCGCAGCTTTGTTCACAACTGCCCAATCCTGGAAGCAACCAAGATGCCCTTCGGTAGGTAAATGGATAAATAAGCTGTGGTATGTCCAGATGGTGGACTATTATTCAGCCCTAAAGAGAAATGAACTCTCAAGCTGTGAAAGACATGGAGGAAATTTAAATGCATATTACCAAGTCCGTTATTACCAAGAAGCCAATCTGAAAATGCTACAGACTGCAGCATTCTGACTCCATGATATCCTAGACAGGCCAGCAGCTGCAGTTCCCTTCACTGGCATGAAAGGACATCTCTGCTCAGCGTCTGTTTCTATTCCCGCATCTATGATGGTGCAATGGAAGGGCTCATCTGCCTTTCTGCTCCACTAGACCGGGAGCTTCTGGAGGTGGAAGACATTACATTATTCATCTTGTCACCACAACCAGCATAAAGCCAGACACATTGTGGGCACTCAGGAAAGTTTGTGGAATGACTGAGTGAATGTAAATGGATGGAAATACCACCTGGCCCACCTCCCACCCAAACTTGAAATGAAAAGCAGCATTTGTTTCTTCTCTTGAACATCATATTCTCATTTCTAAAGCATCACTTGCTGGGAGCTTGCCAACTCTGAGAAGGGCACAGGGGCTACCGTGGGGCTTAGCCCTGAGCACACGGCAGGCCGGGAGCTCTGCGGCCATCTCCACCGTGGTAAGCCCCGCGGAGATCTGTTTCTGTCGCCACCTCACGTACCCCTGTGAGGCCACGGTTGGGTCAAGGGCACCAAGGGTTTCCACAGGGCTAACACACAGTAGGTGCCTACTTACTGCCACCTAACTCCCTTCCTCACAGTAATGGGACAATTCTTGTCAAGAAGTCTGCTCTTCTAAATCTTGTTTCAGGAGCTGTCATTCCCCCGGGGGCTAAGGATAGCTCCAACTGATACTGCTTTCCCAAGGGAGATAGTAAAAGGCTATCCTCACTTCAGACCCAAGTCTCTCGGCCATTCTGAGAAATGAAGGGGCTGCCACTAAATAGCAAGGAATATAGGTTCTGTCACTGTCTTCATCACTGGGAAGAAGAATGATAAATCTGCCACCATTAGTGGAAGGAACCGGGCCACCTTGGCCAACACCGCCAATGACCTCCACTCAGCACACACGTCTCGGGCAGCTGTCTGCCTGATACCCACCTCTGTGCAGACCAACTCCGGTCCAGCTCACATTAAGTTATGCTACTGTGTTCTCAGCTATGAGGCTCTGCGGCAGCATTAGGCTGCTTTCTAGGATTGTGTCAGCACCCATGAAAAGCTCTCCTGGTGTTCTAAGTCCAGCAACCCCAGGGGAGGGGACCAGGCTCTTCTCCCTGCGTCTAGAGTCCCTGCTATGAGACCCTGGGGACCAGCCTGGGTCTGGTGTTATGAATCATTCCACAAAAATGTCCTGAGCACCTCCTGTGGGTCAGGCCCTGACATGCCATGGAGAATAGCCCAGGATATCCAGAGCATGTTCCCTCTAGAAGCTTACCGACGAGCGAGGGAGGAAACGTGCACACAACCAAACATAATGAAGGGAAGCAACAGAGGGCTGAAGGAATATGGAAGATAGGAGCCTGACCAGGCTGAAAGCATCAGGGAAGACTTCGTGGAAGAGGTGATGGCTGACCTGTGTCTTAAAAAGTGAAGAGGCCTCATACCCACTAGGTTGGCTACCATCAAAACAAAACAAAACAAAACCGAAAAGAACAAGGGTTGGTGAGGATGTAGAGAAACTGCAAACCTTGTGCACTGTTGGTGGGAATGTTAAATGGTGCAACCACTATGGAAAACAGTATGGCAGTCCCTCAAAAAGTTAAAAATAGAACTACCCTATGAGACAGCAGTTCCACATCTGGGTATTTTCTGAAAGGGTTGAAAGCAGGGTCTCAAAGAGGTGTCTGTACATCCAGGTTTATAAGAGCATTCCTCACAATAGCCAAAAGATGGATAACCCACATTTCTATCAGTGGATGGATGGATAAACACAATATGGTGTATACATACAAAGGAATATTACTCAACCTTAAAAATGACGAAAATTCGGACACATGCTCCAACATGGAGGAACCCTGAGGATGTGAGGCTCAGTCCACAGTCACAATAAGAAATAAGGTAGTCAACTGAAAGACAAATACCCTGATCCCACTGATACGAGGTACCTAGAGTAGTCAAATCCACAGAGAGAGAAATTAGAAAGGTGACTGCCAGAGGCTGTAGAAGCAGAACAGGGTATTAATGTTGAATGGAGGTAGAGTTACAGCAGGGAAGATGAAGAAGTTCTGGGGATGGATGGTGGTGATGGTTGCACAGCTATGGGAATGTACTTAACATCACCAAACTGTACACTTAAAAATGGTTAAGATGGCAAACTTTATGTATATGTCATATATATATATATATATATATTTATACATATATTACATATATTATGTATATGTAAAATGGTAAAGTTATATATACTTTACCACAATTTAAAAAATAAATCAAGAGGTACCTGGGTGGCTCAGTCAGCTACGCGTCTGCCGTCAGCTCAGGTCATGATCCCGGGATCCTGGGATCAAGTCCCGCATCAGGCTCCCTGCTCAGCAGGGAGTCTGCTCCTCCCTCTACCCCTCCCCCCAGCTCATGATCTCTCTCTCTCTCTCTCTCCCTCAAATAAATCAATTTTAAAATCTTTAAAAATAAATCAATCAAAACAAAGAGGAATCTCCAGGGGATGGCGTTTCTGTTAGAAGCACTGTGAAAACTATAGCTTTGTAATAGAGCTTGAAGTCCAGATTGTGACGCCACCAGCTTTATTTCTTTTCCAACATTCCTCTGGCTATTTGGGGTCTTTTATGGTTCCATACAAATTTTAGGATTATTTGTTCCATTTCTGTGAAAAAAGTTGATGGTATTTTGAAAGGGATTGCATTGAATGTGTAGATTAATGGAACAGAATAGAGACCCCAGAAATGGACCCTCAACTCTATGGTCAACTAATCTTTGACAAAGCAGGAAAGAATGTCCAATGTAAAAAAAACAGTCTCTTCAACAAATGGTGTTGGGAAAATTGGACGGCCACATGCAGAAGAATGAAACTGGACCACTTCCTTACACCACACACAAAAACAGACTCAAAATGGTTGAAAGACCTCAATGTGAGACAGGAGTCCATCAAAATCCTAAAGGAGAACACAGGCAGCAACCTCTCTGACCTCAGCCGCAGCAACTTCTTCCTAGAAACATCGTCAAAGGCAAGGGAAGCAAGGGCAAAAATGAACTATTGGGACTTCATCAAGATAAAAAGCTTTTGCACAGCAAAGGAAACAGTCAACAAAACCAAAAGACAACCAATAGAATGGGAGAAGATATTTGCAAATGACATATCAGATAAAGGGCTAGTATCCAAAATCTATAAAGAACTTATCAAACTCAACACTCAAAGAACAAATAATCCAATCAAGAAATGGGCAGAAGACATGAACAGACATTTCTCCAAAGAAGACATCCAAATGGCCAACAGACACATGAAAGAGTGCTCAACATCGCTCGGCACCAGGAAAATACAAATCAAAACCACAATGAGATACCACCTCACACCACTCAGAATAGCTAAAATTAACAAGTCAGGAAACGACAGATGTTGGCGAGGATGCAGAGAAAGGGGAACCCTCCTACACTGTTGGTGGGAATGCAAGCTGGTGCAGCCACTCTGGAAAACAGTATGGAGGTTCCTCAAAAAGTTGAAAATAGAGCTACCATATGACCCAGCAATTGCACTACTGGGTATTTACCCCAAAGATACAAATGTAGTGATCCAAAGGGGTACGTGCACCCCAATGTTTATAGCGGCAATGTCCACAATAGCCAAACTATGAAAAGAGCCATCAACGGATGAATGGATAAGAAGATGTGGTATATATATACAATGGAATATTATGCAGCCATCAAAAGAATGAAATCTTGCCATTTGCAACAATGTGGATGGAACTAGAGGATATTATGCTAAGTGAAAGAAGTCAATCAGAGAAAGACAATTATCATATGATCTCACTGATATGTGGAATTTGAGAAACAAAACAGAGGATCATGGTGAAGAGAGGAAAAAAATGAAACAAGACAAAACCAGAGAGGGAGACAAACCATAAGAGACTCTTAATCACAGGAAACAAACAGAGGGTTACTGGAGTGGATGGGGGTGGGAGGGATGGGGTGGCTGGGGATGGACACTGGGGAGGGTATGTGCTATGGTGAGTGCTGTGAATTGTGTAAGACTGATGAATCACAGACCTGTACCCCTGAAACAAATAATACATTATATGTTAATTTTTTAAATTAATTAAATAAATAAATAAATAAAAAGAAGAAGCAGCACTGTGATAACTCGCTCACTGCATCTAAGAAACTCAGATTTAGAAGAGCAACACCTGCCTTGGAGTGAGCAGGAGCACCCTGCAGGGACAGCTGTCAATGAGCCTTGAGGGTCCTCAGGTTGTTCTCCTGAGCTTTGGGGGCTCACCCAGCCCTGCAGCGTGCTCTGATCTCCCCACATCTGCCCACCCACAGAGGTTCTGCCCTGCTCTGCCCCTGGCAGATACCTTACCTGCCCCGAGGAGGACAGCGTGCCCCCTAAGAATGAGAAGTTACAATGGGACTAGAGGTGCAGGCTGGTGTTAGAAACTGCTGAAACCAACAGTAAACGTAGAAATACACCTAGGGCAAGGTAGGACAGAAAGGCTGCTGGGGCCAGCATGGGAAGTGCATGCCCCACCCTAGAGTAGCCCACAAGAGCTACACTCCTCAGGAGTTAAAGGGAATCTCCCTTCCCCCTCCCCCAGCTCATACCCGGATAGACAAAGCCAATAGAGCAGAGTCCTCCCGTGGAGCAAATGGAGAATGACAGGGAATGCCTGAGGTCTCCGTTGCTTGGCCACCCAGGAAGGCCAATGGCACTATCACCTCCACCCAGCGGTCTCCATGTCCTTGTGGGTCCCATCATTGCACAAGTCTTCTAGGCAGAGACAGGAAACCTGTCCCATGTACCCTGCTGAACACATGTTCCAAGGCACTAGGCTAGGTGCAGGCTGGGAACAGGAAGGCTTCTGACGTCTCTAAGCACAATGCCCTGTGAGCAGAACCCAAGCCTGGCCCACGGCCATCAGGGCACCCACGCTGAGCACCGTCCAGCGTCCTGATCGCCTCAACCCACTGACTGTCCAGCTCTCCGTGCCCTGACCCCACTGGGATTGTTTCTGTTCTTCAAATTTGCCAAACCCTACAGAGCCTCACAGCCTCTGCACTTGGTGTCCCCTCCACCAGGAATGCTGCTCCCGGATCCCAGGGCTGGCTGGTGCTCATCCTTTGGGCTTTAGCTCAAGCGTCACTGCCTCTGAGCGTCCCTTTTTCTCCACATCCTCGCCAACACCTGTTATTTCTTGTCTCTTTGATTGTAGCCATTCTGATAGGTGTGAGGTGATAGCTCATTGTGGTTTTGATTTGCATTTCCCTGATGATAAGGGATGCTGAGCATCTTTTCATGTGTCTGTTGGCCATCTGGATATCTTCTTTGGAAAAATATCTATTCACGTCCTCTGACCATTTTTTTAAATTGGATTCTTTGGGGTTTTTTTGATGTTGAGTTGTGTAAATTCTTAATATATTTTGCAATTAACCCCTCATCAGATATATCATTTGCAAATATCTTCTCCCATTCAGTAGGTTGCCTTTTTGTTTTGTTGATGGTTTCTTTCACTGTGCAAACACTTTTTATCTTGATATAGTCCCAACAGCTTATTTTTTGCTTTTGCCTGAAGAGACAGATCTAGAAAAATGTTGCTATGGCCAATCTCAGAGAAATTACTGCTTGTGCTCTCTCCTGGGATTTTTATGGTTACAGGTCTGACATTTAGGTCTTTAATGTATTTTGTGTTTCTTTTTGTATATGGTGTAAGTAAGTGGTCCAGTTTCATTCTTTTGCATGTAGCTGTCCAGTTTTCCCAGCACCATTTTTGAAGGGACTGTCTTTTCCCCATTGTATATTCGTACCTCCTTTGTTGTAGATGAATTGGCCATGTAAGTGTGGGTTTATTTCTGGCCTCTCTATTCTGTCCCATTGATCTATGTGTCTGTTTTTGTGCCAGTACCATACTGTTTTGATTACTACAACTTTATAGTATATCTTGAAATCTGGAATTGTTATACCTCCAGCTTTGTTCTTCTTTCTCAAGATTGCTTTGGCTATTTGGAATCTTACAAACCCTCATGCACTGTTAGTGAGAATGCAAACCGGTGCAGCCACTGTGGAAAGCAGTATGGAGGTTCCCAAAAAAAACTAATAATAGAAATACCATATGAGGGGCACCTGGGTGGCTCAGTTGTTAAGCGTCTGCCTTCGGCTCAGGTCATGATCCCAGGGTCCTGGGATCGAGCCCCACATCGGGCTCCCTGCTCAGCGGGAAGCCTGCTTCTCCCTCTCCCACCCCCCCTGCTTATGTTCCCTCTCTCACTGTGTCTCTCTCTGTCAAATAAATAAATAAAATCTTTAAAAAAAAAAAAATACCATATGATCCAGTACTTCCACTACTGAGTATTTACCCAAAGAAAGTAAAAACACCAATTCAAAAAGATATATGCACCCCTATATTTACTGCAGCATTATTTACAATAGCCAAGATATGGAAGCAACCCAAGCGTCCATCATTAGATAAATGGATAAAGAAAATGTAGTATACACAATGGAATATTACACAGCCATAAAAAAGAATGAGATCTTGGTATCTGCGACAACGTGGATGGACCTAGAGGGTACTGTGCTAAGTGAAGTAAGTCAGACTGAGAAAGACAATACCATATGATTTCACTCATAAGTGGAATCCAAAAAACAAAACAAGTGAATAAATAAACAAACAAAAAGCAGAATCAGACATGTTAGTATAGAGAATAAACTGATGGTTGCCAGAGGAAAGGGGGTGGGGGGTGGGCAAAATGAGAGAAGGGGAGTGGGAGATGCAGGCTTCCAGTTATAAAATGAGTAAGTCACAGGAATGAAAGGTACAGCATAGGGAATATAGTCAATGATGTTATCATAGCACTGTATAGTGACAGACGGTATCTACCCTTGTGGTGAGCACAGCATAATATATAAATCTGTTGAATCACTATGTTGTACACCTGCAACTACTGTAACAGTGTGTCAACCATACGTACCTACATATATACACACATACATAAAATGTCACCACTTCTGAGAGGCCCTCCCTGACCACCCAGCTATTCTCTGATATCCCTTGCTCCTTGCCTCTACAGAGCTCATCGCTGTCCTTAATTATCCAACCCACTTACATTGTCTCCCTTTATTCACTCAGTTGTTTACTGTTTGTCTCCTCCTACTAGCATATAGTTCCATGAGGGCTGGGGTCTTGCCTGTCACTTTTGGCCTAGCACCCAGTTTGAGTACTGGACACGTAGAAATCAAAAATATTTGTAGAATAAATGAACAAATGAATATTATCTACCAAGCGCTTTTGCACCTGTTATCTTATCTGACCTATCAGGTAATTGCTTTAAGACGGGAATTACTGTCCCCACCTTATAGATGAGGAAAGTGAGCCCCAGGAGACTGCGGGCCAGTCACACAGCGAGGCAGTGGCAGGGCCGGTATTCAAAGCCACAACTGTCTGAAGGTCCTGCAGACTCCAGAACATAAGAAGCAAATGAAAGAGTGTGTACGTGAGCACGTGTGTGCATGTGTGTGCATGTGTGTGTGTGTGTGCACGCGCGCGTGTGGCCCTAGGCCTGGACATGGCTCCATCCCACCGGGCCAGGACCTTTTGGAAGAAAGAGACCTCATCTTTTCATATTTCTTTGTCCAGAACATTCCATAGGACCTTCAATTGAGCTTCAGTAAAAGCTTACTGAACTATTACAAACTCAAGAGCTGTGTGCATGTGAGCGATCACTGTTGGAAGTTCCTTTGCTTCTCCGCATGTTTATCAGGGGGAATGAGTGCACCTGAGTCTCTAGAGACTAGATCAACAATAGTTTAGGAATAAAAACTGAATGTACTTACGTGGAGAGCAGGAGGCATGGAATCAACACAATCTTATGTCTCTTCAGTGGCTCTACACACATCGTCTCTGGGCCTCTCTGTCCAGCCTACTAGGTCACCTCTGTATTGGAAGATGAAGTATGTGTCTGCCTGAGCGTGTGTGTCTGTGTGAGTAGAGTCCTGTGTGTGGATCTGTGGGCGTCTCTGCATGTGTGTATGCGGACCTGGGTGTGATATATTGCTGGGACTGACTATGGCTATGAATCTACATGCAGATCTGTATGTGTGTGTGTGTGTGTGTGTGTGTTTCCTACCTCCCCTTCCACACTGTAAAGTCCAGACAAGAGAGAGACCAGGTGGTCTCTTTCCCTGTTTCCTATCAATGGGCACTTCCTGGGTGTCCAATAAGCACAACTGATTAATCGGTTAATTAACAGCAGAAGAGCACAGGGCTCACCCTTCCCCTGGATCCTTGTCCACACGGCCTCCCAGAGTCACAGCAAGTCAGCACACACTCCTCTCCCCCACATCCATCTGGCCCAGTTCCCTCCATCCCTCCTGGACCGCTGATACTCCCCCCTGACAAGCTCTCAAGAGTCTGCTCCCGATGGTGGTGCAATCCCCAGCTCCAGTTCAGGCCCCTGCAGAAGCCAGTCCTCCCCACCCCCTACACCCTCAATCCACTCATGCAGGGCACGTCCTGCGGTCAGTGCAGAAGGAGGAACTGTCTGCAGAGTCCCCAACACTGGCTGCCTCTGTCCTCTCCAACAACCGTGGACTGTTCCAGCCCCACAAACGCTTCCGTGGCTTTGTCTCCATTAAAGGCACAATCTTGCTCAACCAATTAACAGAGCACCTTCTCTCCCACAATTCTTAAATTTCCCCAGAGCCAAATGTAAAGTGTATACAATTACACAGCTCACAGTTTGATAAAGGAAGGCTGACATCTTTAATAATTCTCAATGAAAGAACATCCTGTGAAAGAATTGTTTAATTAAAAGACAACAATGGGATAAAAAGCAAATAAAAAGGAAAAAAAAGAGAGAGATCACAACTGTTAATTTAGAACTAAAAAAATATCATCCACTT
Source organism: Neomonachus schauinslandi (assembly GCF_002201575.2). Classification (NCBI taxonomy): domain Eukaryota; kingdom Metazoa; phylum Chordata; class Mammalia; order Carnivora; family Phocidae; genus Neomonachus; species Neomonachus schauinslandi. The sequence goes on from NC_058408.1 coordinate 112,032,448, forward strand.
GAGATTCCTTAAATACTTTCTTAGAGTCCAGATATACTTGTTTAGCATGCAAATGAATGCTAGCTTTAAACATGTCTGAAACATGAACAACTGTACTTTGACTTAACTTTGTATCTCCCCATTTAAAGAACAGCTGACATGTCCCAAGGAGCACTGAAATTCTAGCTCTGAAGCAGTGACTCTGCTTCTCCAGGACAAATTTGGGAAACTAGGGGGGATTGGGGCTCAACAAAAAGATGCTTTAATAGTTGAGGGCAGGGACATCGGGGTGGCTCAGTCTGTTAAGCATCTGCCTTTGGCTCAGGTCATGATCCCAGGGTCCTGGGACTGAGCCCCATGTCAGGCTCTCTGCTAAGTGGGGAGCCTGCTCCTCCCTCTCCCACTGCCTGCCACTCCCCCTGCTTGTGTGCTCTCTCTCGCTATCTCTCTCTCCGACAAATAAATAAAATCTTAAAAAAAATAGTTGAGGGCAGGCTGGAATGCAAAACTCTGCTTCAGGAAAATGGGAGTTGATGTACCTTTCCTTATTCTTCCCAGTAAGTACAAGTAAAAGCCCCAAACATTGTACAGAAGCCATTTCAAATGAGTCTGAGCACTGGAGTAAAGGTAAATCAGCTAGGGACCACGGGGCCTGAGGAACACAGTGACTAGATCCCCAGGTTTTCTTTTCACTTCAAATGTTCTAGACTTGGAGCTGAAGAGGTGGCAACCCAGAAACACCAAAAGGCACAAGCAAAAAAAAGGGGGGGGCTCATTCTAGCCAAAGGTCCAGGGAATGAATGGACAGCTTAGCAAGACAGAAAAGTTTTAGACAATAACCACTCTACTCCAGCCAAATGCCACAGAACTCGGTGTGACCCCAAACTCAGCCACACCAGAGAAGGCACAGTGGATGCCCCGACTTCTACCTTCACAGGCTATAACAAGTTTCCTTCCCCCAATGCCTGAGGAGACTTAGCAGTGAGTCAGGACTCTCACCACCACCCAGAGATAAAAAGGCCACCCTCCTCTCCACCTGTGGAGGCCATGTGGGACCTCAGGAACATAGTGTTGAGAGCTGCAGGTTTTCTGCCCAGAAGCGACAAGAATCCCCCACCTCAAACGTCAACAGAGGCCAGGAGGGGGTCCTGGACTTTACCCTCCCCTGGAAGTAATGAGACAACAGCCCCCTCCCCAGAGGGTGTCAGAAGAAACCAGTGAAAACAGAAGGTTTAAGTAAGACCCAGAGCCTCATAACACAATACCCAAGAATGTCCAGGATTCAAGTGAACATCACTCTTCATACCAACAACCAGGAAGGACTCCAGGTGAATGAAAAAAGACAAGCGATGATGGAAATGTTAATAACAATCTGACAGAGATTTTAAAGCAGCCATCATACAAATGCTTCAATGGGCAATTGCAAATATACTTGAAACAAAAAAATAAAAAGTCTCAGCAAAGAAAGAGAAGATATTAAGAAGAACCAAATGGAAATTTTTGAACCAAAATATCAATAACTGAAAAATAAAGCTCAGGGGAGGGGATCAACAGCAGAATGGAGGGAAGAGAGGAAATAATCAGTGAACTGAAAGACAGAACAATAGAAATCACCCAATCTAAACAACAGAGATAAGATGAACTAAAAAAAAAAAAAAAAAGTGAATATAGCTTCAAGGACTTGAGGGGCTATTAAAAAAAAATCTGGGCACCTGGGTGGCTCAGATGGTTAAGCGTCTGCCTTCGGCTCAGGTCATGATCCCAGGGTCCTAGGATCGAGTCCCACATCGGGCTCCCTGCTCCTTGGGAGCCTGCTTCTCCCTCTGCCTCTCTCTCTCTGTCTCTCATGAATAAATAAATAAAATCTTTAAAAAAAAATTTAAAAAAATAAAAAAAATCTAACACTTGGGTCATCAGAGTCCTAGAAGGAGAAAAGAAAGAGGGTGGGGCTGTAAAAGTGCTTGGAGAAATAATGGCTGAAAACTTCTCAACTTGGGCAAAAGACATAAATCTACAGATTCAAAAATATGAGTGAACCCCAAACAGGAAAAACACAAAGAAATCCATATCAAGACACATCAGTGTCAAACTTCTGAAAATTAAAGACAAAGAACAAAATTCTTTAAAGCAGCAAGAGATAAAAAGAGTAGCTTATCTACAGGGGAAAAGCAATTCAAATGACGGTAGATATGTCATCAGAACCATGCAGGTCATAAGGAAGTGACACATTTTTCAAGTGCTGAAAGAAAAGACCTGTCGCCCAGAATCCTATATCCAGTAAAAATATCCTTCAGGAATGATGGGAAAATAAGGATATTCTCATGTGAAAAAACTTAAGAAAACGTGTTGCCAGCAGACCTATCCTAATGGCTAAAGGAAATTCTCTGACCAGAAAGGAAAATATAAAATACCTTGAAATATCACAAAGGAGAAAAAACAGGGCAAGCAAAAACATGGGTCCATATAGGACACTTTCCTTCTCCTCTTTAGCTTTCTAAATTATGTTTGAAGGTTGAATAAAAATTATAGCACTGTCTAATGTGATTCTAAATGTACATAATGTAAATATGTAAGATAAAATATATTGTATATTATAAATGGGAAGGGTGAAAAAAAATAAAGAGAGGTTTCTGCACTTCACCTGAACTGGTAAAATGCCAATAGCATCACATTGTGACAAGACTGTACGTGTGTGTGTGTGTGTGTGTGTGTGTGTGTGTGTGTGTGTGTGTAGAGAAAGAGTCATACTTACAGCAACCACTTTCACAATGAGGCAAAGAGATACACACAAAACCTCTACAGATTAATCAAAATGGAATTCTAAAAAATGTTCAAGTAATCCAGAGGGAGGCCAGAAAAAAGAAAGAGAAAAACAAACAAAACAATAAATAAAATGGCAGACTTATGCTCAAATAGATCAATAATGGCATTAAATGCAAATGGTCTAAATATAACAACGAAAAGACAGAGACTGGCAGAGTGGATTAAAAATTATAAGCAACTATATGCTGTCTACAACAAATTCAGGTTTGTTGTAGGAACATCATTCCAGTATAACAATAAAGAGGTTGAAAGTAAAAGAATGAAAAAAGACATATCATCCAAACACTGATCAAGAGAAGCAGGAGCAGGGACACCTGGGTGGCTCAGTTGGTTAAGCATCCGACCCTTCATTTCAGCTCAGGTCAGGATCTCAGGGTCCTGGGATCAGCGCCAAAGCTCTGCGCTCAGTGGGGAGTCTGTTTCTCTCCCTCCCTCTCCCATTGCCCCTCCCCCTGCTCACAAGCACGCTCACTCTCTCTCTCTGAAATAAATAAATATTTTGAAAAATATAAACAAGTAAATGAAAGGAGGCAGGAGTGATAACATTAATATCAGATGAAGTAGACTTCAGAACAAAGAAAACTACCAGAGACAGAAGGGACATTACATGGTAATAAAAGGGTCAATCCACCAAGAAAACTCGGCAATCCTTTCCGTGTATGCACCAAACAACAGAGCTTCAAAATTATGTAAAGAAAAATTGATAGAACTGAAAGGATAAGTATTTGTATCCACAATTATAGTTGGGAGACCTCATCACATCTCAACAACTGGCAGAACTAGACAGAAAATTAGCAAGAATAGAGAAGTACCTAACACTGCCATCAGCCATATACATATATATACATATTTATAGAACACTCCACTCAATAACAGCAAAATACACATTTTTTCAAGTGCCCAGAGAACATCTACCAAGATAAACCATATTTTGAGCCATAAAACAAATGTCAATAAATTTAAAAGAATTGAAATTTTATAGAGTGCATTCTCTTACCACCACTGAATCGAACTAGAAATAAATAACAGAAAAATAACAGTAAAATCTCCAAACACTGGGAAATCAAACAGCACACTACAAAGTAGTCTATGGGTCAAAGAGGAGGTCTCAAGGAAAACCAAAAATACAGTTAACTGAATGAAAATGAAAATATAACCTATCCAAATGTGTGGGACACAGTGAAAGTAATAATGAGAGGAAAATGTATAATTCTAAAAGCACACATTAGAAAGAGGAAAAGCCTCAAATCCATAAACTAAGCTCCCACCTCAAGAGCCTCAAAAAAAGAGCATAAATAAACCAGAAACAAGCAGAAGGAAGAAAATAATAAAGATAAAACCCAAAATCGATGAAACTGAAAACAGAAAGAAAAGTAGGATAAATAAAAAAAAGTTAGTTCTTTGAAAAGATCAATAAAATTGACAAACCTCTAGCAAGACTGACAAAGAAAAAAGTGAGACACAAATTACCAATCTCAGCAATGAAACAGGGAATATTGTTGCAGGCCTGCAGACAACCAAAGGATAAGAACGGAATACTGTGAACAACTCTACATGTCCAAATTTGACAGCTTTGATAAAATGGCCCAATTCCTAAACACACACACACACACACACACACACACACACAACTTACCCAGTATGGAATAGATCATCTTAAAACCATTAAGAAATTGAATTCATAATCTTAAAACCCCCAAAAAAGAAAACTCCAGACCCAGATGGTTTCACTGAAGAATTCTATCACATGTTTAAAAATGAATACTAAGGGACACCTGGGTGGCTCAGTCGTTAAGCGTCTGCCTTCGGCTCAGGTCATGATCCCAGGGTCCTGGGATCGAGTCCCACATCAGGCTCCTTGCTCAGTGAGGAGCCTGCTTCTCCCTCTCCCTCTGCTGCTCCCCCTGCTTATGCTCTCTCTCTCTCTGACAAATAAATAAAAATCTTTAAAATAAATAAATAAATGAATACTAATTCTATACAATCTCTTCCAAAAGACAAAAGAGGAGGAAATATTTCCCAATTCATTGTATGAAGCTACTATCACCCTGACACCAAACCAAAGACCACAGAAAAGAAGAAAACATCAGACCAATATCACCAATGCATAGAGATGCATAAATCCTTAGCAAACTATTAGCATATGGAATCCAGTAATATATAAAAAGGACTATACAATATGACAAACTAGGACTTATTCCAGGAATGCTAGGATGTTTCAATATTTGAAAATCAATCAATGTAATAATCGACCATATTAACAGGCAAGACAAAGAAAGGTCATGTGATCATATCCATCAGAGCAGAAAGGGCATTTCACAACTTTCAATATCCATTCATGATAAAAACTTACAGCAAAGGAATAGAGGGGACTTCCTTAACTTGACAAAGAGCATCTACCAAAAAACCTACTGCTAACATCATAATTAATGGGGGGGGGGGGGACCTGAAAGCTTGCCTGTTTCATGTGCTCCTTATTTGATGGGGAACAAAGCAAGAATATCTGTTCTTACTACTCTTATGCAACTTAGTATAGGCGGTTTCAGCTACTGTAATAAAGCAAAAAATGGAAATAAAAAGCCTACAGATGGGAAGGGAAGAAATAAAACTGCTCCTATTTGCACATGACATGATTGTAAAGAAAATCACAAAGTATCTAGAAAAGAACTTTTAGAAATAATAAATGAGTTTAGCAAGGCTACATGATACAAAGTACACACACAAAAATCAACTATATTTTTATATACTAGCAGTGAACATATGGACACTGAAATTAAAAATACAATACCATTTACAATGGCAAGAAATAAAAGAAATATCTAAATGTAAATCTAAACAACACATGTAGAGGACTTGTGTGCTGAGAACTACTAGATGCTGATGAAAGAAATAAAAGAGAGATTTAAATAAGTAGAGAGACGTATCATGTTTATAGATTGGAAGACTCAACAGAGTGAAGATATCAGTTCTACCCAAATTGACATACAGGCTTAAGTAATTCCTAGCAAAATCTCAGCAAGATTTTCCCAGATACAGACAAGACTAATCTAAAAGGCAAAAGAACTAGAATAGCTAAAATAATCTTGGGGGAAAAAAAAAAAAGGAAGAAGAATAGACTGGGAAGAATCAGCCTACTCGATCTCGAGACTTATTATAGAGCTACAGTGATCAAGATTGTGTGGTATTGGTGGAGGGAGAAACACATAGATCAATGGAACAGAATACAGAACCCAGAAATAGACCAAATTGCCAAACAGATCTTTAGCAGAAGTGCAAAGTAATTCAATGGGGGAAGAACAGCCTTTTTAACAAAGACTGCTGGAGTAAATGGACATCCACGGGCAAAAAATATTTTTAAACTAAAAAATTAACCTGCAACTCAATCTCACATGATATGTAAAAATTAACTCCATAGAGATCACAGCCTTAAATGTGAAACCTAAAGCTATAAAACTTTTAGGAAAAAGAAATAGGAGAAAATCTTCAGGGTGGAGGCCAAGATAGAGAATTCTTAGACTTGACACCAAAAACGTGATCCATAAAATTAAAAATTAATAAATTGGCCTTCATCAAAATGAAAAACATACTCTCTATGAAAGATCCAGGGACCTTTCAAGCTACAAAGGGATGAAAAAACAAACTAGACTGGGAGAAAATATTTGAGACCACATATCTGACAAGGAATATAAAGAAATCCCAAAACTCAACAGTATAAAAGAAAAAAAAAATCCAATTAGAAAGTGGGCCAAAGACATGAAGAGACATTTCATTGAAGAGGCTCTACTGATGGAAAATAAGCACATCAAAAGATGTTCAACATCATTAGCCACTAGGGAGATGTAAATTAAAGCCACAATGATCTATCATCATGTACCTAGTAGAATGGCTAAAATTAAAAAAATAGTGACAACCTCCTCAGGAGGATGAGGATAAGCCAGATCATTCATACATTGCTGGTGGGAATAAAAAAATGCAACAGCCACTCTGGAAAAGAATTTGGCAGTTTCTTAAAAAAAAAAAAAAAAAAAAAAAAAAAAACGCAACAACCATACAACCTAGCAGCTGCACTCCTGAGCATTTATCTCAGAGAAGTGAAGATATGTTTGCACAGAAACCTACACATGAATGTTTATAGCAGCATTATTCATAGTAGCCAAAAGCTGGGTAAAAAAGAAAAGTATCTCTTAATGAGTGACTAGTTAAACACATCATGGTACATCATGCCATGTGACACTACTCAGCAACAGAAAGGAATGAACTATGGGGGCACCTGAGTGGCTCAGTCAGTTAAGTGTCCAGCTCTTGGTTTCGGCTCAGGTCATGATCTCGGGGTCATAAGATCAAGCCCGAATCAGGCTCCCTGCTCAGCAGGGAATCTGCTTGGGATTCTGTCTTGCCTTCTCCCTCTGCCCCCACCCCCGCTCTCCTGCCCTCTTCCTCTCTCACTCTCTCTCTCCGTCCCTGTCAAAATAAATAAATAAATCTTAAAAAAAAAAAAAGGGGGGGAATGAACTATGGATACACCCAACAACCTGCATGAAACTATGCAGACACACAACAATCTCCAGGGCTTTATGCTGAGTTATAAAAGTTAATTCCATAGGCTACGTGCTGAATAATTCCATTTATAATATTCTTGAAATGACAAGATTACAGAAATGGAGGCACCTGGGTGGCTCAGTCGTTAAGTGTCTGCCTTCAGCTCAGGTCATGGTCCCAGGGTCCTGGGATCTAGCCCCACATCGGGCTCCCTGCTCAGCAGGGAACCTGCTTCTCCCTCTCCTACTCCCCCTGCTTGTGTTCCCTCTCTCACTGTGTCTCTCTGTCAAATAAATAAATAAAATCTTAAAAAAAAAATTACAGAAATGGAGAACAGATTTGTGGTTGCCAGGAGTTAACGAGAGATGGGGCTGGGAGGGAAGTGGGTGTGGCCATAAATGGCAACACAGGGGATCCTTTTGGGATGGGAATGTTCTGTACCTTGACTGTATCAATCCCAGTTGTGATAGTTTTACAAGTTGTTACCATTGGGAGAAACTGGATAAAGGTACAATGGATCTTTCTGTATTACTTTTACACCTGTTTGTGAATCTACAATTAAAACAAAATGTTTAATAAAAAAGTTGAGGGCAGAGAAAAGTCCAGCATCCAGGATGTCAAGCATCCCTAAAGGTCACCTGTATGAGCCCCCCAAGAACTGCAAAAACAAGTAGCCCCACTCCTGAGTCTAAGTGGCTCATGGCACTGAAAGAAGGGAGAATGAATGAAAGCAGGATTGTCCTCCCAGAAGACCACTTCTCTGAGGTGTCCAGATGCAGAGGAGATGCTCCATGGCATCCCATGATGGCCACTGTCCTATGCTGCCCATCATGGCACTCTGCCTTGACAGGAGGAAGGCTTGAGGCTGGGGCCATGAGGAGGAGGATGGCAGAATCACCCGGTTCCTAGGGCACAGCCGTGGCTCAAGAATACACTGGCAGGATCATGATTTCGAAGCTCATATGGCAGAGAGAAGGAGCTCTCTAGTCTCTTCTTGTAAGAACACCAATCCCACCACGGGGGCTCCATCCTCATGACCTCATCTCAACCTAATTATTCCCAAAGGTCCCACCTCCAATACTGTAACACTTGTGTTAAGGCTTCAACATATGAATGGTGGTGGGGGGGGATACAACCATTCTGTCCATAACAGAGTGTTTATTTTTTTTTAAGATTTATTTATTTATTTGAGAGAGAGACAGAGAGAGAGCACAAGTGGGAGGGGCAGAGGGAGAGAGAAAATCTCAAACAGACTCCACATTGAGCACAGAGCCCAACGCGGGACTAGATCCCAAGACCCCAAGGTCACAACCTTAGCAGAAAACAAGAGTCAGACGCTCAACTGACTGTGCCATCCAGGCACCCCCATAGTCAGGTGTTTCTAAAGGACAGAGTCTCAGGAGTGGAATCAACAGATAGGAGAATGTTTCATTATAATAGATATTGCTAAATTGCCATCCAAAATATTTATACCAATTTACACTCACCAACAGTGTGTGAAAGGGAACATTTGCCTACAACATCTATATAACTGAAATAGAAAAATGTCCACAATATGTTGCAAAATGAAAAAATAAGCAAATGCATGCATGCTATGCATGCATGCTATGACCTTTAAAAAAAAACTATAATTACATGACCCTATGGATGTGGGGAAAGATGAACAGATGCATACTAAACTCTTAACAGCGATGATCTCTGAAGGGTGGGAAACAAACCTTGTTCACTTTCAATTGCATGGGGATTGATCATAGTTGAAATGTATATAACTGTCTTTTAAGTTTGTAAGGAGAAGAAAAATATTCAAGTTACTTAGAGAGAGAGTGAGGAGAGAGAAAGTGATAAGGTACTAAATGCAAAACAAAACCCAAAAATTCTAGACGTGAAGAAAATGAAATCAAGTGGTTATTCTCCAGCATGGCTCATCATCATCACTGTCCCTTGGTTTTTGATAGAATGAATTCTAGATGAAAAGACTACAAAAGAAAGCAGTTTCTTGACCCAGCTTTGCTGACCATGGCACTTCTATTCCAGCAGCATCCAAATCTCCATTTACACAGCCGAGTCAAGGTAGCTCCTATGCTGTTTGTTCCTCTATGAAAGGAGTGCAGGCTTACTACTAAAAAAATAATAATAATAATTTTAAATCCCCATATTCCTTCCACTCTGATGCAACCACCGTCATTACCATTTTTGTTTTACCAACTTCCAGGTTTGGTTTTATGCAAAGATCCCTAGGGTACCTTACATATTTGTAGTAAGATGATATAATCTTGTGGCTTGCTTTTTCCCTCACCGTCTATGTGCTCGCCTGCAACCTGGCAAACATTCACGGAATGGCCGCAGACACGCTACTCCATCACATGGCTATGCCACACTTTCCGGAACAACTCCCCTAATGGCGGCTCTTTAGATTATCACCAGTTTTTTATTTAGCTGTTTTGAACGACGTCATCCAGGAAGCCTTCTGTGTAATTAGGATCATCCCTTAGGAGAGATTCCTAGAACTGGGATTTTCAGATCAAAATATACAAATATACTTCCAGATACTCATTACTACATATCTTCCAGAAAGTCTTCACCAGCATACAGTAAAAGAGGCTAGTGTTCATTTTACCAAAGTCTCGCCAGCATGGGGTGTTCTGTAACTGAGTGGTGAAAAATGGCATCCTGTCTCAATTTGCTTTGCTTTGATTACAACTGAGGTTTTAGTGGTTTTCCATATGTTTGTTAACAAGCTGCATTTTCCCTTGTGATTTATTTGATCATGTTCTTTGCACATTTACCTATTAAGGGTGATCAGTATCATATTTTAATTTCTCTAAGTTCTCTTTGTCACACTTCTGCTATGACTCTCCTGTTTACTGACTGCTGTTGGTGCCCAACTGCCATCATAATAGGTATGAAATTTTAGATCTATGAGTCACTTAACACGAGCACTCTGGTTTGATTTGCACAATAGCCCTATTTGTAGGACGAATGGGATTTGGAATCCCCATTTTACAGAGCAGAAAGCAGAGGTCCAAAGTGATGGGACTGGCTTCCCTAAATCACACAACCCCTAACTAGCTGGGGCCAGTAATGTCCTTCAATTTCAGGAGAAAAGGCAGCACAGCACTACGAGTCCAGGTCTATAAAGCAGCTCGGCTCTAACCACCTGCACCACCTTGGACAAGTACAGACTCTCTAACCCCAGGGATAACAGCAGCAATTTCCCCTAAGCGCAAGTGAAAGGGTCGAATGAGATCATGGGTGTGCAAAGCTAAGCATAGTTCCTGGCTCACCATAATCGCTCTATAAATTATTCATGTCACACACGGCTGCCGATGTCATTGGGGCCACTCTGCTTGGCCCTAGGAACACAATGATGAGCAGGAGTTCGAAGTCTGGCAGGGAAAACAAACAGACATACTGCTAACTGCCAATCCATGTGGCAGGGCCCTCACAAAAGCACGAACAAGGCATTGAGCAGGCACAACGCAGACCCCTTGCCCCTCAGCGGGGCAGAATCCATCACTCAAGGTCAAATTCATCCTTCTGAAGTTTCACATTTGAGCAGTCTGGCTCCTCCACCCCATTGTCATCTATGAGGGGTCATCAGACCAAACAGAATGACTCTCATAAATTTTTACATGTCCCATCCATCAAGCCCTCCCTCCATGACTCCACTCTGAGCCGGAGGAGCCTACATTTTGCCTGATAATATGTGTCTATGATTCTCTCTGCCCAGAGACCCAGCCAGCCATCCTCAGGGTCTGACTGCTTCAGAGTCCAATCCCCCGGAGGTCTCAGTCCCACACTGCGCCCGGCTCCTGGGGAGCCACGAGGGATATCTGGGGCTGACCTTCAACACCACTGAGGGACTAGGCTCTAATCTGGTCACTTATTCTCACTCCACAGGGACTCTGATGCAAGGAAAGAGGCCAGAACCCAGTAACTGGCAATAAAGGGACGTATGGAGGCAGCACCACTTTAGAGAAACACATGAGCTGGAGCTCCCTGTCAAAGAGATCCTGGCTGGCCAGGTGACTCAGGGCAAATGGCAGTGTCTCCATGCCTCAGTGCCTTATCTCTGAACCTAGAACTAAAAACGTATCCTGCTTCAAAGGCCTAGCGTGCAAATTATTGCAATCATGTGCATAACGGAGGTCCCCACAGTCCCAACAGCATTCAAACTACAGAGTAAGAAGAGCCACCAATTACTGAGCACTTCCTGTGTGCAGGACTGTAGTTTAAGCTTATCTCATATCATCTTAATCATTTCTTAGCATAACCCCATTCAATCATTTCACCAAATATTTACTGAGCATTTTTCGAGGTGCTGGAGATACAGTAGTGAGTGAGATGGACAAATGTCCCTGCTCTGATGAAATACACATTCCTGTAAGACAGAAAATAAATAAGATAAATAAGCAAGATGCATGATAAGCTATACTGTCCCAAGTGTTGAGGAGAGGAGGAATAGCCAATGTCAAGTTGGGGTGGCCAGGGAAGGCTTCACAGGGAAGCTGACAGTGACAGTTTGGATTATTGGTAATAAATTCACTCCTCAACCACGTGGGTGGTATATACAGCATAACATCACTTCTTTGGCAAATGGTTTGTTAACAGACATGACACAGGCAAAAGTCTAAAATATGTCTGTGCACAGCACTTGCCTTCTCATGCTTCTGCCATGGCCAAAAGACACATTCACTGGGTGGCTTCTGTTCCTCTACCTTGGGCTCCAGATGAGATGCCAGGAAGCAGACCCACAGGAGAAAGGAGAACCTACCAAGTCCACCAAGTCCAGCCTGGATCAGCCGGCCCAGCCAGCCTGCAGGGATGCATGAGATGCTGGATCTCGGTGAGATTTGGGGTTATTTGTTATGCAGCATTATGTAGTCACTGGTGACTGATGGAGGAATTTTGAGTAAAGACCTTAAGAAAGTGAGAGAAGGAGCCATGTGGCCATCGGCAGGAAGACTGCTCCAGAAGTTGAGGAAAGCAAGAGTGGAGACCCATCTGGCATATTCAAGAGATAGCAAAGAGGCCTACATGGCTGGAATGGAGAGAATAAAGAGAAGGGCAGTAGGAAATGAGGTCAAAGAGACGATACATGGCTATATCAAGTACAACTTTAGAGGTTGGGTGAGCAGGTAATTTATTTTCCAAACCAAAAGACATTTTTTAAAATGAAGTATAATTTGCATGTAGTAAAATACATTCTTTTTGTGCAATTCTATTTGTTTGATAAACTTAGACAGCCATGTAACCAATACCATAATGAAGACATAGAACGGTCCCATCCCCCAGAGAAATTCCCTGTGCCTCTTGCAGTCAATGCCCCCTAGCCCGGGCAAACACTGAGCAGGTGTCTGTCCCTACAGTTTTGCCTGCTTCCATACATCATTAAAGGGACTCATGGAGTACAAAGACCTTTTGGGTCTGGCTTCTTCCAACTGTCATATGCTTTTGAGAATCATCTCATGTTATTGTGTATATCAGCAATTTGTTCCTTTTCAGTGCTGAATGATATTCCATTGTAGGGATATACCACAGTTTGTAATCCATCACCAGCTAAAGGACATACAGGTGATTTCCAGTCTGGGACTTTTATGAATAAAGCTGCTATAAGCATTTGCATACAGCAAACCAGGACAAGGCTGAGAGTGAGTAATTCTTCTGGGGCAAGAGGTGTGAATGGGGACCATGCTATGCAGACCAGGAAGGGTGCTCACCCCCCTTGGGTAAGGTAGGGACTCTGGCTGTCACCCCTGTGAGATGGGAAACTATGGGAAGATTTTAAGCAGAGAAATGATGTGGTCAGCTGACATTTTAGCAGGATCACTCTGGCTACAGGAGGCCAGGGCAGAAGCAGGAAGGCCAATTACGAAGCTATTGCTGGAGCACTGGTGGTCTAGGCCAGGGAGTTGGCCATCCCAGTGGCCCGGAGTAATCAGATTCCAGATACCCTGAAGGTAGAGCTGCCAGAATTATTGCTGGACTAATTATGAAGTGTGAGAAAAAGAAGCATCAAAGACAACATCAAGAATTTTGACCTGAGCAACCAAAAAAAAGGGTGATTGGCCCATTGTACAGAAAAGGCCACCCCAGGCTTAGAGAGGAGAAGACATTTGCTCATAGCCACCCATCAAGAGCATAGAGCCAGGACTGGGATTCCAGCAGCTAGCTGCTTGGCATCACTACACCACTGGCCTTATGTCAAGGAGAGAAGCAAGCGTTCCCCTCCTAAGGAGAAATCACACATTGGGAGGAATCCTAACAGGAGCCCAACAGCACAAAACTGCCCCAGTCGAAGAATGGCCATTCGTCGAGGAGCTGACATGAAGCCCCAAGGGAGGGAGCTGGGCCTTCCCCTGAACTGTTCGCTATCAGTATACAGTGCCTGGGGATGGGCAGGGGAGCAAGAGTACAAAGTGAGGACAGGCAGACAGGAGGGGCTAGCCACCCTGGCCACACTCCACACTCATCAGCCCACCGGGCAGGTGTGCATCACGGGGGAAGACGGGAAGGTAATAGGCAGTGCTAGAGCCAGCCGTCACTCTGTCCCCAAGGCCATCCATAGCAGCCTGGCTCCTTCTGATGCCAGAGGCTGGAGCTGCCCCTGAATTCCCTACGGGGCCAAGGTGGGAATTCTGGACCACTCAGCTGTTCCATGTGAGCCTATGATGCAGGGCATAGCCCTACCTGCCTGCAGCATAGCCCTACCTGCCAGCTCAGTGCCTGGAACTAGATTCACAGTTTTCTACCTACAGAGACTCTACCACACCCCCAACCATGGGCTACCATCCTGGCTCATGTGCCCAGGCTCCCAAGGGCAAGCATCAGCCATGGGTCCTGGGAGACGTGCAGCAGAGACAGGATCCCCGCTGCTAAGCGTGTAACACCTTCCAGGGGAGGACAGGCCCCTCTCATTTCACAGCACCTCACATTCTTCCCAGCCACAGTTCTAAAGAAAGCATATGTCCTACATCCCAAGGGTAGCAAAGCAGAGGGCAGAGTCACCCTGATACACCACCCACCTCCCCACACCTCAACCTCGTCACCAGGAGGCAGAAAATCATTACTAAGCACTGTTGGGTTGAGCCCTGGAAATAAATTAGCCATCCAGTGATGGATGCTGGACACATCCCTCAGCATTCCCACCTCCACCTCTAGACATTTATCACAAATTGTTCATCCCAAACTTCAGAAGGATGGTTCCTTCTGCCATACTTCCCTCGTAAGCATCGCCCTATGGTGTGGCCCTCAGAGTCTATTCCAGCCACACACAGACTCCAGTCTGTAGAGAGATAGATCAAGCCCTTTCCCCTGGGAAAGGCACCATCCCACTGCCTGACTGACCCTTCAATATCACAGAGTTGAGCAAAGCAGACTTGGAGACACATGAACCCAGATTTAAATCCCAAACCCACCACGCACGGGCTGTGTAACTTTGTGCAGGTTACCTAACCCCCAGGCCTCAGCTTCCTCACCTGTAAGATGTCTCTCTTGGGCTGTAAGAAATAAACGTGCTCATGTGTAAATGCTCCACAGGTAGGAAGAGCTTGCTCTTCTTGCAAAGCTGCTGGCCAGCCCAGCTCAGGACCTAGGGTGCACCTGCGCCTGGGTCCACCCCACACCTGCAGACTCCTCGGCTCCACAGGCAAGGCCTCAGCAAGTGCAGGGGCGCCTGGATGCTCCTGAGAAAGCCCAGTAACAGTCCTCCCACACCCGTATCCTTTAACCTATGGGGGTACAGCTCACACCCATCTGCTTGGCGGCAGCCTGGGGTCCTCTCCCCGGGGGGAGGTCTCTGCTACAAGGACAGCCCAGACAGGGGCATGCCCCTCACACTCAGTGCTTCCCAAGGACGCAAGGCCCAGCCCTAGCTCGAAGTAGGCAGGCAGACAGGGAGTGCCGGCTTGTTTGTATCCGGAGAACAGTTCATGCCATACCTCAGAGGCAACCCTCATCAGACCGAAAGCCAGGAGCTATCTATGCCTTCTTTGGGGGGACCCCCTACCCCATGCCCTCAGGGCCATAGGCTCTACCTCTGTCCTTCACTTTCAGACACACACTTGCACCCAGGCTCGTGCCATACCCAAGTTCAGCTGAAATCCAGCCCCAGTACCTTGCTCTCATGACCCTCCAGAGCCTGAGACAGTGTGCTAGATCCTTCCACGTGGCTGGCCATCCCGCAGCACACTGGACGGTTGTGAGATGGGGAGGATAGGAGGGCAGAAGGCAGCAAAGCAGGGGCTAGGAAGTGAACAAGACCCGCAGCAGGTGACAGGGCTGTGACAGGTGCCCCCACGCGCCTCCATCTGCTGCTCAGATTAAGTTACCTGACGAATCAATCCTGCCCACTTCTGACTCCATGATTTATTCACATAATGACACCCTGAGTTTTTGAAAAACAATTGTGAGGTACAGTAGCTCTGAACCTCTGGACGAGAGTATCACCACCTTCCTTCCCAGGAAGGTGCAGGAGTACTTCTGATTCAATGGGCTATGTTTTACCCCAAATGCCTGGGAAGAAAGCCGAAGGATAGGGGCAGATGCCCAAGGAGACCATGAGGGAAGGAAGGCCATTGCCAAGTCCACCACAGTGTGTGTCCATTGTCCAGGTGAGACAACTGAGACCCAGGGGCACTGAAAGCTCTGCCTGAAGTCCCACAGTCACACTCGGTCAGAGGCACATCCTCTCTGCTACGAAGGCTTTGCGTGTCTCACCGCACCATGCTGTCTGCCAAGAGCATCACAGATTTGCTCACTGGCCTCGCCTACCATGCCCTCACTCAGTTCCCACGCATGAGACGTAAGCTCCCCAGGCACACATCTAGATTAGGTGGGGAATGTTTTCTTCAAGGGAAGCAGAGCACAAAGAGCCAGCCGCCCCTTCCCAGTGGTGCCCTGGGCACATGGAGCCTTGCTTCCTCATTCAGCATGCACTCGGTAAGACCCTTCTGCATGCCAGACACTGGGCTGGCACTGTGGGGAGAAAGGCGACCACACTCCCCCTCTCCAGGGCAGATAGAATCCAGTGGGCAAGACTGACATTAGTCAAATAATTATATGACTGCTGTATGCCTGCAGAGGGAATCATCCACACTCAAGGAAAAGCACAGGGAGCCATGAGCATGTCTAACAGGCCTGGGTTCCGTGGGGTGCCCAGGAAAGGCTGCCCTGAGGACTAGCCACCAGGGTGGGAGAGAAAGGATGACAGGGATTATCAAGGTGTGCAGAGGGCGCACAGAGCAATGGGGGCTGCTCCAGGAAGAGGAAGCCAATGTGAGAAGATTCTGGAAAGGCCAGTTTTCTCATTTGTGAAAGGAGGGTGATGCTACCCACCACTGGGTGTGGTAACCAAGACAAAGATGATGCCGTTCAGGAGCCTAGCACCCTTAGCCTTCTGACCCACCCCTGGAACTTGCCCACCAAGGAGAAAAATACAACACAACACATGAAGATTGTCAACACATGAAGATTGTCACTGAAACACTGTCCAAAAAAAAACTGACTGAAGAGTTGGAAACAGGCACAATGTCCAATAACAGGAAACATTAGGTGGGTTATGGAACATCAATTCTTCATCTCAATGCAATCATTACAAATGATCATTAGGAAGGCTTTGCAGCAACACAGGAAATGTTTATGCCAGGATGTTAGGTCAAAAAAGCAGAACACAAAATTGCATCTAGATTATGAGTATCTCTATCTAAAATAGGTGCGCATATGGTCAAAGAACACAGAAAATGAAAACAGCAACTGGGCTAGGCAGTGAGGTTATGAAATTCTTCCTGATGTTGTGAGTGGTTTTAAAATAAGCAAAATAGATGTTAGGGTATGAGGAGGGACCTGCCTGGAGGTGTGAGGATGGGAGGAGGGACCAGCCTGCAGGGATGGGGGACCTGCCTTCAAGTGTGAGGATGGGAGGAGGGACCAGCCTGCAGGTGTGAGGATGGGAGGAAGGACCTGCCTGTAGGAGTGGGGTTGGGAGGAAATAGACATGAGTTCAAGTTAAAGCTCTATTCCTCGGCTGCACACTTGGGCCAAGTCATTTACTTCTGATTCCTGCTCATTGATGAGATGAGGACAGGTGTGTCTCAGGGAGACCACAGGGCCTGTCTAGGGATGTACTGGAGCAGGATGGAAAGTTTGACTGGCAGAGGCAAGAGATAGAGCAGGGCTGGGGCTGGGCAAGCTCCAGGATGAGGTAATAGGAGCTAGCAGCTAAGGTGGGATGCTAGTAAAAGTGTAAAGGCACCTAGAGGTGAAGAAGAAGATGAACTGGTGGTGGCAACAAGGGAAGGAAGGGGGTGAGGTTAGGAAAGAAGGCTTCCAGGTCAAGCGAACCCAGACACCTCTGGTGGGCTGGGGTCTAACCTGCCTATGGAAACCCCAAACCCTGACCAGGTTACATAACCTCTTTGCATCTCCATTTCCCAAATAAAATGGGGATGACTTTAAAAACCTACCTCCTGGAATTGAGGGGATTCAATGAGACAAGACACAATAAATGTTCAGAAAGTACCTGGCCTGTGATAAGCCTCAGCAAGAATTAGCTGATATTACTGCCTGCTTGGAATGGGGCTTTGTCCACCAAATTACTCTGTTATTCTCTCTGGGACTGGAAACTTCCATGAGCAAAGATGTGTACACACGTGCACACACGCACACACACACACACACACACCCACGTACGTTAAGCACACACGTGTTCATACATAATATGCATACATACGCGTGCCGGCATGCACACGTGTAAGTACACATGTATGTGTACATAATATGCACCTACGTGTGCATGCCTGATATGCCTACAGACACACGTGCACACTCGTAATATGCACACATGCCCGCACACATGCAGGCACACGCATGTGCACACATCATGTGCATACACACACATATGCACACCTGCACGCAGATGTGCACACATGCAGGGACCTAGCTCTGTCCCTACGGAGGAGGGAGGTGCTGGGGTGGAGCAGCATGAGGCTCATTCCCCAGCATTCCCCGCCCCGGGTTGTTTACATTTTCTTATTTGCCTTACTTGTAGCCTTTCTGATTTCCCATGTTCTTTGATTTCTCCATTCTGTGTTTAACAGGGGAGGTCTTTGATCACTTTCAAAATCCTGTCAGCACTCTTTGGAAAAGGCACATGCATCACAGGGCCCAGGTGCCTGGGAGTCTGGCCGTGGTTCTGTGTGATGACTTGGTTTCCCTGAGTTGTTTCCATGCAGCCCCTGCCGCTTTCCCCTGTCCCCTCCCCGGGCCGCCTCCCTCTTGGAGCCCCTTCCTTCCCTCTGTGCTACTGCCCAGGTCCCCCCTCTGCCCAGCCCTGCCAGCCTCCCACCTTCAAGACCAACAGGTCATTCCACTTCCTCTTTTCATCCTTCCCTTCTGCTTTTCTCCTGACCCTTCTCTAAGCAAACATCCTTCCAGCTGTGGTTATAGATTGAATATCTTTCACAACATGTATTTGCCTTCCTATTTCTCTTGCTTCAAGGTGGTTTCCTTTCTCTGTAAGTCCAAACAACCATTCCCTTAACTCCAGCCCAGGCCTCTGTCTGGCAGTTAGCAGGAGCTGGTGAACGAAGGGAGGAAGGAACAAATCCGACATGCACAGAGAAAGAGAGAAACTGCGTGTTCAGGGATGATGATGCCCTCAGCCGGGCTGCCAGACCTGAGCATGGCTTAGAAAGCTCTCAGCAAAGAACTCGGGCTCCCAACACACAGGCCCTCATTAACCTGCTCCAGAAGCCTCTGTCATCAAGCCCAGGAACAATGACTGTCCTCAGGGTCACAGTGACCACAAAAGTTCAAGGCTCTCCCTATGCCCATCTCAGCTCCCTCTCACACACAACTCTGTAGAAGGACAACCACACCTACTGCTTTGTGTCCCATGCCAGGTGGGCCCTAACGCCACATCCCAGCTGCAGGCAGTAAGCCCTGCACGTAGCATGACTGGCCTCAACCCTAGGGCTCCCTCTTACTTGGTCTATGTTGAGGCCTGGTCCCCAGGGTGGCTGAAAGCTCCCTAGATGCCTCTGATGGGCAGGCTGGGCTGAGGCCATTGGGCTTCCAAGAGCAGGAATTCTGGATGTAGATGGCTGGGATCCAGATCTTACTTCCACAAACTGCCTCCAGCAAGTTACTGGCCTCACTAAGCCTCGGAATCCTCAGGTATCAAAAGGAGAATTAAAACAGCACTTCCAGTACGTAAAGGAGAAAATGCATGTAAAGAGCCTAGCACAAAGTAAGCATTCAATAAATATATAATATAACCATTCTTAACTCACCCCTGGATCATCCCATCCAGGTCCAATTCTCTCCCCCATTCAATGCAGCCTCTGCAAAGGGCTTTTCAGAAGGAAATGCAAAGGCCTCCAGAATCTGTCTCTGGGTTTGAGCTTGACTGCTCCAGGCAGTGGGGAGGATGGTCTGACTCACAGTAGCTGCCATAGGGCTCTTGAAACACCGCAATACAGCAACCACCGACTGGGGAAGCGGGTACCATTGCCTAAAGGGGGATAAGCAGTAGGCTGGGCACTAGGCTTAACACCAGCAGTGACTTCTACTAGACTTGTAGTCTCTACCACCCAGAAGCCCAGGGCTCACTGCAATGCTCCTCAGTGTACCAAAGGGACAACCATAACAGAACCAGGGTGAGAGCTCCATCTTGGTTCTCATGGCCCATACCTCTTGCACACTTGCCCCAAGTGACATTGAGAAAAGAACTGGCCTCATACCTTCCATCTGAACAAAACTGAAAGCGTCAGCCAGCAGACCCTCAGGCTCAGAGTATCCCTATATGTGACAACTCAAAGAAAGGACCAACACAATAATCAGGTTTAACAACAAAATAAAATTCTTCACTCATTCATTCATTTGTTCAGTCAGTAAACAGTTATAAGAGCCTCCCCGGTACCAGGCAGAGTGCTGGAGTGAGGAATATAGAAACAAATAAGACTCAGTGTATCAGTCAGCTATTGCCAAAATAATGCTGTGTAACAAACCACCCAAAAACTCAGTGGCTATAAGAACCCTCAGTTACTCTCCCAGATGTGTGGGTTGGCTGGGGAAGATCTGTTTCTCACTGTAGTTTATGGGTCAGTTCAGTGGCTCTGCTCTGACTCATATTTCTTTTTTTTTTTTTTTAATATTTTATTTATTTATTTGACAGAGAGAGACACAGCGAGAGAGGGAACACAAGCAGGGGGAGTGGGAGAGGGAGAAGCAGGCTTCTGGCTGAGCAGGGAGCCCGACGTGGGGCTCGATCCCAGGACCCTGGGATCGTGACCTGAGCCGAAGGCAGCCACCCAACCGACTGAGCCACCCAGGCGCCCCCTGACTCATATTTCTCATCTTCCTGGGGCCAGTGGGTGATCCAGAGTTTATCCTTTGTCTACTCGGTAGAAACTCAGGAGGAGAGATGGAAACACGCAATATCTCTTAAGGCCCAAGCTCAGAACTCAGGCTCAGAACCCAGGGCTCATACACATTGTCACCTCTGCCTACACGCTGCTGCCACAAAGCAAGTCACATGGCCAAACCCAAAGCTAAGGCACAGGGAGGTATACTTTACTCCCCATGAGGCCACAGCAAGGGTAGGATGAAGAACGGAGGGTAACCGTTCAATGGGCCACACCCAGCCTCTGCCCTTCCAGAGTTCCTGCTGGCCTGCAGAGAGGCAATGTGTCGAGAATAACTGAAGCACAATGTGGTCAATCACAGGGGTCATTTGGGACCTGGAGCCTTTCTAGTCTAAAAGACACCTGTCCCCTATCTCATTCCCCCTATATAGGCACCCTACAAGTTAGACCAGGCAGTCCCCATCCCATTTGACAGGTGGAGAATAGGCAACTTGGAGGGATAAAGGGGTTTACCCAAGACACATTCAACTGCTCAGTTCTCCACTATTATTTGCATTTGGTGAATATGTTCATTTGGTAAAGGAAGTGGATCTGGTGTGTGCAGCTTCCTAGGCTAACAGAAACCAAAGCTGGACTAGTCCAATCTGTCACGCTATTTAAGGAGGTCAAAAAGTTCAAATAGATGGAAAGAAGCACTCATGATTAGGCACAGCCTTAATCTGCAGGAAGGTACCATCTTTTGGGAAAAAAAAAAAAAAAGAAATTCTGGAGGGCCTCCCATGTTCTGGGCATGTTATAGACGTTGTCTCATCAAATTTTCCTAAGAGCCATGTGAGGTGCTGTGAGGCGCTAGCTCCATGGGATGGGTGAGGAAATGACCAATCATACACACCAGAGTCCTTGCCCAAAGTCCCACAGCTGGTGAATGGCAGAGGTAAGACTGCAGGCAAACTCCTTCTGTTGCAAGACCTGAGTTGTCACTAAATGCCTTAGATGACTCAACATGGGAGTCATCGTGTCAGCCCAGGTGAGGACTGAGTACAGGCGAGGCCGACACAGAACAGATGGGCTTCCAGAGAATCCTCATGCACGTCCACAGAACGAGGGGTGGCCCAGCTCCCACTCACAACTTCCTGGAACCAATCTCATTGGCCAGTTGTGGGGATACGTATTCTCTTCCCAGGCTCCTCAAGTGAACATCTGTTTTTCTCAAAGCTGTGAATGTCACGTCAAGAATTTCCAATTACCTTCCCCTTGGTTTTATTTAGCATCAGTGTATTGGAGGCATAATTAGTCTGAGATGAAAACCTGTATTGTTCCCTTCTCCTCTGCAATAAAATAGGCTTCCGAATGTGCTAACAGAGAGGATTCTTCTCCAAAAATGATAAACAGCAAGTGAAGGATGAAAGCAGGAGTGAAATACAGATGGATGACAACCGTGGCTGAGCTGGGGCGGGCGTGGGGGACGTGATGGCGGGATCTGCCACCAAGCTCCCGCTTCAAATCTCACCTCCTCCTTGCCTCCTCAGGAGGATGGGCCTTTTCCACAACATAAAAGTGATGCTGATGGAGATGAAAGACCAATTTCCACTGATACGTTTTCTAAAGATCCATCATCAGAAGGAAGCCTCTGGGGGGCTCTGGGGATTGTGGACGTGAAAATATCGTCAGAATTCTCCCCAGTCCCAGCCATGCTCAGAGCCTGGGGATCTTGGCTGAGATGTGGGCTTCACACTGGCTCACCCAAAATTTTACACAAGTAGAAAATACACGTAGAGTTTGGGTATTCGAGGTACCACCACTCAGAGGCTCTCGCGGACACAAAGTCTTGCGAGAGACTATACCTTTGACAAGCTTCTGACTTGTCAAAGCAAGTCTTCAAGGCTCCTATTCATCCTATTCATGCCATGTCTGCAACGATATCCACTCTCCTCCCACTCTTGCCTTCTTACAGGCCCATCCCCACAGAATAGCCAGAAGAATCCCAAAAGGGGACACAGATCATGTCATGGCCCTATAAAAATCCTCCATGGATTTTAAGTGCCATGACTCCCCATGGCACTTAAAACCCAACTCCTCACTGGGCTGCAGAGCATGGGTGGCATACCCCCACCTATGTGTCACCCTTTCCCCACCTTATGCTAAGCTCCAGCCACAGAGGCTTTCTTTTTCTGCTCTTCCAACCAGCCAGCCTATATTCCCACCTTGAGACCAACGCTTACAAAAGCAAAGGCTCTCACAGTCCTCATTCCACAAATCAGGTCTCAGCTCAAAAGGCAGAAAGAATGGCCATGTAGTCGAAAGTGGCTCCAGTCACTCCTTATCACCTCATCCTGTTCCTGTGGAACTCTTCACCTTTGATGTCACCTTGCTTTTGTTTCTTCCTCTTGTACTCACAATGCAGGTTCCATAGGTGAGATGTAGAGACCTCACTTGTCTTATTCCCTCCCATAGCCCAGCACCTTGCAGCATTGCAAAGTATCTGACACACAGGAGGTCCTCAGTATCGATGGACTCAAGATCAGTGAGGGA
This sequence comes from Neomonachus schauinslandi, assembly GCF_002201575.2. NCBI lineage: Eukaryota > Metazoa > Chordata > Mammalia > Carnivora > Phocidae > Neomonachus > Neomonachus schauinslandi. The sequence goes on from NC_058408.1 coordinate 112,055,685, forward strand.
CCTGGTGGGATCTGGCTTATCAAGAGGAACGCAAGGTACACACATGCTATCTTCAGATGACTGAGGGGCTGACATGGGGAAAGAAAAGTAAAATTGTCCTCTAGCCCCGGAACACGGATCCAGGACTAACGGAGAGAAGCCACGAGACAGACTCTGTCTAACATGAAGTAGACGTTTTCTCACTGTTGAGCTACCCAAAGACAGAATAGGTTTCCTTAGTAGATGGCAAGTTCCCCATCTCTGGACGTATGTAAGCAGAGGCCACTGCTGGAGCCCGTGGACTGGAAGATGAGCATCCTTCTAAGTTCCTGAGTCCACGAGCCATCATCAACATCCACCGTGGTTTCTTCTGTCTCGGTCTTATTGCCGCCAAATGGCAATCCCCTGAGCAAGGGCAGAGACTTGCTCTGTGGCACGGCCCCACGGCACTCACACAGGGCAGGACCGTGGTAATGGACAAAGCACACACATCCATCAGACATGGAAGGCGGTAGATGTGCCCGACTCCCTGGAAGTGAAAGCAGGAGGCTCTAGGCAGGGCCAACTCCATGGGGCCGCAGGTGGAGGCAGGCACCTTCCTACAGAAGTGAGCTTGGGGCCTCCAGCTCCCTCCTGGGACGCAAGCCTAGAGAGGGAGCAGGGAAGGCGGTAGAACAGGCGGCAGTCATGAATGCGACAACTGCACTCTGATCGTTGATCTCAGGCGGTCCTCCCCACAGCCCATGAGGGGCTGACAGGACTTCCATTCCACAGACAATGAAACCCAGGCTCAGAAAGGCCAAGCTGCTTGTCCCAAGTCCAACAGTGCATCTGAGGTGCGAGGGATTGAGCTCAGATCTAACAGACGCCACAACCTACGTCCTTGTCACTTGACCCCCCAACAGATCAGTTACTTCCCTTCCAATCAGACCTGTCCAGTTGGAAACATTCTCAAGTCATTCTGCCTTTTCCTATCCCCCTCCTCTGAGACACTGAGGCCCCTTACATCCCCCCAGGTTGAGCCCCTCTGAACTGCACTCAGCTCCCTGTTCAACCACCCAGCCCTGGGCCCATTCAGAAGGAAGCTGGTAGAAAGAGCGAGTTCCCACAAAACCCCTCCTCCCAGCCAGGTGCAGGCACAGAGTCCCCTGTGTGTGCCATGGTCTCCTTCCCATCACTTGCCACAGGCGCTCACGGAGGCATTCAGCTCGGATGTGCCAAAGAACCACAGCAGGATGAAGTCACATCTGCATATCCTCCCTCCCAGCCCACTCACGGGATCCAATTATGGCCCCTTATCTTCTCCACTTCCTTGCGCTTCCTAGGATGGTTCCTGAGCTTTCGTGGGGGAAACAAAACAAGAGCAGAAAGAAGGAGGGGAGAGAAAGCGAAGCAACAGCACAGCTGGACTATGCGACACACCTGGAGGGTTTAGGGAGACCATGTCTAGGGAGAGACAGAGAGTGCAGATTCTAAGCAGTGTTGCTGTGAATTATGAATGGGATCCTCCGACGGTCTTCAAAGGATACCAGCAGAGAATTGCTAGGCACAACATCACTTTTCCTGGTTTTCTTCTTAATGTGACTTTACTGAGACGGGGCTGTGTGACAGCACCCATTTCATTTGGATCACAAAGGAACGAAACATTATCTCCTGGGATAGTCCCTAGGACTTACTGTGTTGGATGTATTTAGAATTAGTCATACAAAGAAGCTTAGCTCTTTTTTTTTCCATCTCACAGTAGAGCCGATTGCCCCCACACCACCCCCTGAAAAAAAAAAAAAAAAAAAAGCCTTTGAATGAAAATTCTGAAACTGTAAAAGTGTCTATTTTAGTACTCAACCAGGAAAGAATCTGCAAATATATGTAAATACGTTTAATAAAATGTTTGGGTCATGTTAAAAAAATTTTGAAGCAGATGAATAAATGAATACATGAATGAAAACCCAAAATCCACTGTTTAGCTCATAACGTCTTAAGTCTTTTTTCCTGCCTATGTTTGAAATGATAACAGCTAACGTTTCCTAGGTAAAACTTTGCTCTGTGTGAGGCACCTTTTTACATGTAGCAAGTCATTTAATTTTGACAACCATCCTCGAGGTAGGTAGTAACATGACCTGCATTTTGCAGGTGAGACATTCACCTTAGGTCCCACCATCAGTGAGTGGTAGAGCCAGAATACCAACTCAGGAAGACAGCTCCAGACCCATTGCTTAGACACTCTACTAATCTGTGCAGAGATCCAGCTTGCTTGCCAAAAGGGCCTTACAGAGCCAGCTACCACCCCACTCGGGTCAGCCCCATCCCAGCCACTTCCAGAGGAAGGAGCCTATGGGCTGTTACCCTGAGAGGCCAAAACATGGGTATATCTTCTAAGAGCTTCAGGATAAATGGCAGAAAAACCAACCAAATACAGTTGTTGCCTCCTTGGCTATAATCAATAAGTACTCACAAAATTTTATTTCATAGCAACACAACAAAACAAGAGGAAAAATAGGTGTATGGAAAGGACTGAGCCTCCAATATTGAGGCCGAGGCATGTCTGTATTGCCTCTCCCCCCCCAGATGCTATCATGTAAATGCCCCAAAGCAACAATGCTGCTCTCTTTCCTTCTCCCCAAAAGAGTACTTAGGGAAGAGCCCCAAGGTCAACATGTAAAAGTGCTTGTGGGTTTGACTTGAATTGAACGAAGTTGGATTGAATGGCCTTCTATACTTTGTGGGGAGAGGAACACAGACAAGGCCAAGTGGTCGGGGGCTTGGGACAGGAGGCTGAGCCTCACTCACCTGGGAGGCCCAGGCTGAGGCTCACATCATCCATCCACCAGCCATCAGACTGTCCCTTGGAGCTAGGCCCAGAGGGGCACAGGTGGCCCAAAGAATGAAAGAATGATTCTCAAGGGAACTTTGAGTCTTCTACCACCCTGTCCACCATCAACCCCACAGGCCACAACTAGCTCACATTCCCTTCAGAAAGAGAATTGGAATTTCCTATGCCAAAGAATTCCAAATACTCTATACAGATACTCCACCCTCAAAGAGGTAGAACATAACCCCCTATTCCTTCGGAAGTGTGGGCTACACATAGCGACATCTTTCCAAAGAGAACAGTACAGAAAAGGGACAACATAACCTTAGAGCAGACAAACTTGACAAACGCTACCTCAGCCTGGTGGTCGAGGTCAACATCAACGGTGATCAGTCATGTTGATAGCACGCACACTTGATATGAAATGATGAGAATGGCAATTTACCTTTGTGGTCTTTCTTCCCCAAACCCATAATCCCAGTCTAATCATGAGGAAATATCAGATAAATCCCAATTGAGGGGTATTCTCCAAAATACCTGACCAGGCCTCCTCAAAACTATTAAGGTCATCAAAAGCAAGGAATGTCTGAGAAACCGTCACAACCAAGAGGGGCCTAAGGTGACAGGATGACTAATGTATTGTGAGGTCCTGGATGGGATCCTGGAGCAAAAAAAAGCACAGTAGGTAAAAACTAAGGAAATCTGAATAAAGCCTAAACTTTATTTTTAATTTTTTTATTGTTATGTTAATCCCCATACATTACGTCATTAGTTTTAGATGTAGTGTTCCATGATTCATTGTTTGTGCATAACACCCAGTGCTCCATGCAGAACGTGCCCTCCTCAATACCCACCACCAGGCTAACCCATCCTCCCACCCCCCCTCCCCTCTAGAACCCTCAGTTTGTTTCTCAGAGTCCATAGTCTCTCATGGTTCGTCTCCCCCTCCGATTTCCCCCCCTTCATTCTTCCCCTCCTGCTACCTTCTTCTTTTTTTTTTCTAAAGCCTAAACTTTAGTTAACAAAAAATGTATCAATAATGTCATGAATGCTGACACATGTACCATACTAATGTAAATGCTCAGATTGGGGGAGACTGGGTGTGACGTATATGAGAACTCTCTGTGCCATCTTTGCAATTTGTCTGTAAATCAGAAACTATTCTAAAATTAAAAGTTTATTTTTAAGAATTGGACTCTCATCCTGAGTTCTATAGACTGTGCTTCCGAAACAGTCCTCAAAAGTGTTTCCTTCTCCCCAGTTATCCCCGACTTCCTCAGTGCTACGTCAACACTCACCCAAATATTGGCACCACCCTTCCTCCCTGGCCCCAGGCCCGCCATCCAATCCATCACACTCCCTGAGGCCAGTTGCTTTGGCAGCTCAGAGGTGCGGAGGCACACCCATTTGGCATTGGCTCCCCCTGTCTTCAGGATTGCCCCTGATCCCTAGCATGGAATGCAGTGTCCTTTCATAGCCTTGCCCCTACTCCTCCTTGACATCCCTCTTTTTTTTTAAGCATTTTTTTTTAATTGAAGTATAGCTGACACATGGTGTTACATTAGTTTCAGGTGTACAACACACTGAGTCAACAACTCAATAGGTTACGCTATGCTCACAAGTGTAGCTGCCATGTGTCATCACACAAAGCTATTATAATACCATTGGCCATATTCCCCGTGCTGTACCTTTTATCCTCGTGATTTATTCATTCCATAACTGGAAGCCTGTACCTCCCACTCCCCTTCATCCCTTTTGCCCATTCCCCTGACCCCCCCTCCCCTCTGGTAACCATCAGTTGTATTTATGGGTCTCTTTCTGCTTTTTGTTTTGTTTTGTTTTTTAGCTTCCACATATAAGTGAAATCATATGGTATTTGTCTTTCTCTGACTTATTTCATGTAGCATAATACCCTCTAGATTCATCCATTTTGTTGCAAATGGCAAGATTTCATTCTCTTTCATGGCTAAGTAATATTCCATTACACACACACACACACACACACACACACACACACACACACACCCAACATCTTCTTTATCCATTCATCTATCGATGGACACTTTGGTTGCTTCCATATCTTGGCAATTATAAATAATGCTGCAACAAGCATGGGGTGCATATATCTCTTTGAATTATTTTTGTTTTCCTTGGGTAAATATCCAGTAGTGCAATTATTTCTATTTCTAATTTATTTGAGGAAACTCCATACTATTTTCCACAGTGGCTACAACAGTTTGCATTCCCACCGACAATGCACGAGGGTTCCTTTTTTCTCCACATCATCAGCAACGTTTATATTTCTGGGCTTTTTAAGTCTAGCCATTCTGACAGGTGTGAAGTACTTCATTGTGATTTTGATTTGCATTTCCCCGATGATCAGTAATGTTGAACATCTTTTCCTGTGTCTGTTGGCCATCTGGATGTCTTCTTTGGGAAAAAAAAATATTCAGGACTTCTGCCCATTTTTCAATTGGATTATTTGGGGGGTTTTTTTGGTATTGAGTTGTATAAGTTCTTTATTTGTTTTGGACATAAACCCCCTAGGAGATATACCATTTGCAAATAACTTCTCTTGTTCAGTAATTTACTTTTTTGTTTTGTTGATGGTCTCCTTTGCAATACTTTTACATGCCTCTCTCTGGATGATGCCATAGCAAAACATCAATGGCTTTTTCCAAAAAAAACCTTATCCTCCAGCTGTCCTGTGCGTCCCTTCCGTGTTCCTGCATTTGCTGGTCCCTCCCCTGGGATGGCCTCCCCTCACTGTTTTCCCTGGCTGACTTGTGCCTGTCCTTTAAGACTTAGCTCAGACATGGCTTCCTACAGAAAGCCTTCCTTCACCCCAGGATGGATGTGTTGGCTTTGGTGGGCACCCCAATCATCCCTACATTACATCTAGCCCCCACTGTTGATGCTTGCCTACTTGTCATGAGGACAGGCACAATGCTCTCACCGTGTATCTCTCATGCAATCTCTACCAAATGCTTATTTAAGGATGAGTAAGTCCCTAGAGGAAAAAGATGCAGTGAAAAATCATAAGCAGCAACCCAAACCTTTTGTTCTTAGGTATTAAATTACAAATTCTACTCTTCAGAACTCCATTATTCTCACTAGAGTCCCATATAACCACATTCCATTATATGGCAATGTAACAGATTACTAGATTTAATTATAACAGGATAATTAATGTCAAGGTATTGCCTGTTTGGACATAAATATTAAATATTACCTTCAGTGTAACTATTCTCTAACTGTGTGCTTACCAGGCTTAGAAACACCAGTTTTTGATGAGAAGTGCCTTTGTCATGAGGGAAGCGACACCAAGGAGAACACCTGGTTTGCAGGCTGCCACGGTCCTCGAGGCGGCACGCCTCCTTCCCGGCTTGAGGTTGGGCTCCCAGCATCCCTGACCCTGAGATGCGCTCCATCTCTCACACACCCCAGTGCAGACCACCATATCTTGCCTTGGTCTGGCTGAGCCGAGGTACTTAGGCAGATGAATTCCTCAAGGGATCTGTCCAGGCCTATTGGGAGGTCCCTGAGTCACATATCCCTTCATGACCTCATTTTCCCTCCAAAACAAGGAGGAAGAGCAACCATGAGGAGTAAGGGACTCTCAGAGGCGATGACAAGGCAGAGACAGCACAGCCCAAGTCAGGGTGGTGCTATGCTTGCTGTGGAACAGGAGGGCCCCACCTTGGGACTCCATCCTTCTAGCATGCCCTCTCCTCCAGCCACCTCACAAACCTGCCTGGGGTTCCTGCCTTACAGTGACTGGGATTTCATTCTGTGCCTTGATAAAAACACCACCTCCTGTCAGTCACCTTTAGGCCACTCTCAAATGGTAGGGCCATGAATGTCCACAAAAGCCAAACAGAGGATGCTGTACCCCACCCTAGCCCCTCTCTCACCCTGGATCCAGCCAGGACTCTGGGACAGATAAGTCTAAGCCTCCTCTAGCTCTCTGGAGCACTTATATCAGAGCCCTGGGCCACCCGAAGGCCACCCTGCTGTGAGGAAGCTCAAACTAGCATATCCAGACAAACCACATGAAGAGGGTGAGATGCCCAGCCAGTGTCCAGCTTCTCTGGCCCCTCGCTCTTCCAGATCCAGCCACCATATGACTGACTGCAACTGCATGACGGACTCTGAGCCAAAACCAACAAGCTGAGCCCTTACCAAAATTTTGATTCACAGAAAACATGAGAGATAATAAAAATGATTTTTGTTTTATGTCACAGAGCAGTGGATAACCAGAGCAAAGGTCCAACCTCAGAGCCGCGGTAGTGAACAAACAGCTCTGAGATCCTTCTTCCAGGAGCCAACTTGACTTCAGCTTCCTACACGGCCCTGGTCCTGCCATGGGACAGAAGGATGCTCTGTCCCTTCCCCAATGTGCTGATGCTCCTGGTGCAAACACCCCCCTGAAACAGTCATTCACACCCCACAACCACAGCCCCACAACCACAGGGATCCCCGGGCCCATTTAACCCCACACAGCAGTGACTCCTGTCCCTAACCTCACTTTCAGCCTTCAAACCAGAAACAAAATAAAAACTGCCTTTGAACACTCTATGATGGGGTAAGACCTCTGGGTTACTCATGTCTCCGAGTAAGACAA
>NC_058408.1:112063106-112100215 GCF_002201575.2 Neomonachus schauinslandi
GCCATGGCCTAGAACTTACAGGTGATGCTGAGGGCCAGGGTGGGGGGGGAGCCACAGCTGGGAGCAGCAAAGGGTGGGACACATGCGCACACTGTCCCCCGTCATACGCACACACGCACACAAACACACGGCAGTCCAAATGCGTTTACCTATTGGCACAAGTGCAAACGAATAGAAGCCCACAGGTGGCAAGGCCTGCACTGGGCTCTGCAGCTGTCCTCCCCGACTCCCATTAGGGAGCTGAGGAAACTTAGCTGTGGTTGGGTTAGTTTTTGTTGCTGCTTGCCTGAATCCCCTGGTGAAGGATAGAGGAAAGATGGTTCTGCAAAGGGCATGCGCTCTCAGCCCTTCCAGAAGGAGAGTCCTGGGAGCAGCAAGGCAGTCCGTCCCTTTGTCACATACATTAATAACATGCAAAGCTCTTTAGGCTGATTGCTTGCTGCTCGCAGGAAGCCGCCGTGGGCGGCTGCCAGGAGGCTGTGCTCACCCCTGAGAACTTGCTGAGTGAGACATGAAGCAGGGGCCCGCCTGATTTCCCACAGCAAGGGCCCATGCAGGGAGCCCCGAATGAGGCCACCCACCAGGGGCCCTGTGCCCTCCCTGTGGCCCCAGCAAGATGAGGGGGCAGAGGGAGCACCTCCCCGCCAAGTAGCCCTGCTCAGCTCCACATACATCAGCTCCCTGTGGCCTGACAACTATGATCTACCATTTCCTTAGACTTTACATGTCCCTGAGCTACTTCCTGTAGAGCCAAAGAACGGCAGAGAGGACACCTTTACAGAGGGTCCTTTTCCAGATCTTGCTGCTGACCTGCTCACAAACCTTCCCATTAGAGTGAAACCAAGTCCAAAGTCCTACAATGGCCTATGAGGCCTTCTGGGCTCTGATCTCAGGCCCCTTCCCGTGTTCCCTTCCCACCACTCTCCCCCTGGCTCGCCCTGCACCAGGTACACCCTCCTCCTCATGGATCCTCTGGCATGCCAAGTTCATTCCACCCTCAAGACCCTTGCACATGCTACTCCATCTGCTGAAATCGCTCTGTAGCCAGATCTTGCTTGACGGGCCCTTCTGGTCTCTTCACAAATACCTCCTGGTCTCTCCACTAACACCTGATTGCACCATCCCTGACCACCACATCCAAAATGGCATCCCCACCAAACCACTCTCTTCTTACCTTGCTTTGTCTTTCTTCATTGAGGTTATCACTACCTCAATTACTTTGACTTTATCCATTTCTTTATTTAGTGACCACCCCCTGCCTCCACCAGAAAGTCAACTCCTTGAAGTCAGGGACCTTGTCTGTCTCAGACACTCAGTATCCCCAGTACCTACAGTAGGGCCTGATTCACATTAGCTCCTCAGTGAATATTTGATCCATTTGAAGACAAACAAACTGAGACCTGGACAGGCATTAGTCTGTAGGGTGCAGCCTCCCAGGCAAGCATGGGCTGGGCCGGGCTCGGATATTTACTGCCTTGGGCTGTAGGCTCCCTTCCTGTTCTTCTAAACCATATCTCACTCGCAAGAAGGGACCAACCTCACCTCTCAGGTGCTTCCCCAGTGCTCAGAAAGGGCCCGGCAGAGTAGGTGGTCAGTGAATCACCAAGTTCATCAGCCAGGCCTTTAAGAAACTGCCCAATTCCCCTTATCAGACTCAGTAGCTCTCCACAGCCCTGGAAAGCTAGAACACCCCTAAACAGAAAGCTACCCTCCCCGGGACAAGGAACCAGCAACAGCACCGTGGAGCACTGTGAGGGGCACAGATCAAAACCCAACGATGACCCTCTGTCTAAAGAGTTGACCTCCACATGCTTAAAAACCAAGATCTTCCCATAAATATAAAGAAAGGTCCTAAGGCAGGTCAGCAACACCCTGGCATCAACCAGCAAGGACAAGAGTACTAGCTGCACAGAAAACGAGGGGGTTGCCTGGAGGATCCAGGAGAAAAACAGGAACTCTCGGGGAACACTGCACTAAGGATGATTGCCAGTGCCTAGTGAGAAAGCCCTGGAAAAAGATAATGGGGCTCCCTCCATGCCATTCCCGTATTTAATATGCTTAAGTTGATGGTGTATTAAGCCATAAAACAGATGTTGCCACTCAGTGGTCTGCAAGCCTTATCAGTCCTGACACAGGCAGAGCTGGCCAAGAGAGAGCTTAGAATTTTTGTCATTAGTTGCCAACATTTAAAAATTAAGAGATTTCGCAGGAAAGTCCAGATTTCTGGCTCCTTTTGAGACACAGAAAGCACTGGCCATACCAGGCCTTCACTTGGGAACCTCAGTGGAGCCTGCCTGACTATCCCCTTCAGGGAAGGATGGGCTCCCCCAAGCACCCACAGTTGCTATACTGCTGGCCCTTCTTACAGCCAACGTGCTCTACACTGTAATATTCCTGCCTGGTTGTCGTGGGCCTTCAGATCTATGACTTGGCTGTACCTGGCTGGCATTCCAAAGGGAGGCTTTAGCCATTCTTTTTTTTTAAGATTTTTATTTATTTATATATTTGAAAGAGAGCAAGAGAGGGAGAGAAAGCACAGAGGGAGAGAGAGAAGCAGGCTCCACCGAGCAGGGAGCCCAATGTGGGACTCAATCCCAGGACCCTGGGATCATGGCCTGAGCCGAAGGCAGACGCTTAACCGACTGAGCCACCCAGGCGCCCCGGCTTTAGCCATTCTTATCTGATCCTCCAGTTGTCTTCAAAAGCCCCAAGTTACCCAGTACCCAAGAGTGGTTCACGTGGTTACGTGGACTGGATGGACCCATGGGGCCACTGTAGAGCAGCAAGAGAACAGACACACAGCTCCCTTGCCCACCCCGTGGGCCCTGCTAGCCATGGAGTTGTCTCCAACTGGGTGCTCACGGCTGGGCACCGGTTCTCTGGCTCGTGGTTCTTCCCGAGGGTGAGAGTTCCCCCCAGTTAAGCTTGCTAGCTCTTTAGGAGCAGGGCCCGTGTCTTTCTCCCCCAACGAACTCGCTGCAAGGGGTCCAGGGAAAGGGGCCCATTCACTGTGTCTTGGTGATGGCTGGCCACCCGACAGGCTGAGAAAGGAGGGTTCCTCAGCTCAAAAGTAACTCTGCAGGGGGAAAGCACCAGCAGCTCTTCCTCCTTCTGTCAGCCCCGCCACCAGCAGCCCTGAGAAGCCACCAGCCGCTGTGCCTGCTTGGACAGGCGAGCGAGAGCCCAGATGAGAGGTGCCCTGGGCGCTCCCGCCTGCTCCTGGGCAGGACCTGCACGTGCCCAGCCAGCACAGGGAGCCTTGGGTGTGGGGAGGGGGGGTGCACTGAGAGGCCCCCTGCATCCCCATCCCCTGCCCCCGCCATGTATTCTGACATCTCTCCAGCTCAATCCCAGCTACCCTGGCTAAGGGCTGTGAGCATCTTGTAACATTTTGCTAGCACCATCCCCTACCACCCGGGGTGCACCCTGCATCCGGTTTTCCTCACCTGGCTCTGGAAGCTATGTTTTCCCACAGAGAATCCGTGAGGCCCCGTCCCGCCAGGCTGGCCATAGCACGGCTCCTCGAGCCATTAACACATCCGCCCTCGACCTCAGCAGCACAGGCTGGTTCTACAGTCTCAGCCAGACGCTCTGCACAGACGCAGTCCAAAACCACCATTCACAGACTACAGCCCTGCACTGGGCCTTCTTGGGACTTTAACTCATTTAAATCCCACAGCAACCCTCAGGGAAAGTAGTATTATCCCAGGCTACAGACCAGTAAACAGGCTCAAAAAGATGGTGCCAGCAGGGAGCTGGGGCCTGTGTGTCTCCAGAGGCAGTACCCCTCCTCCATGTTACCAGCAGCCCTCACCCCTGAGGAAGCACCCCTGTGCCCCCGCCTAAGCAGCTAAAGTTCTCAGATTTCCTCCACAAGGAAAGGGATCAGTGGGGTGTGGGAAGGAGAAGGGAGAAAAAGGGGACACACTCAGGTCTTCTGCCCCGTCCCTTGTGGCCGAAATTAAAGTAGTTCATTTCCCGCCATATGGTAGGAGCCCAATCTCTGCGCTCAGCACCTGCCAGGGTACCAGGGCTTTGTGGATGGAGCGGGGTGGGATACATGCATGTTTTTCCTGCTACCCGTTTTCCTCGACATCCCACTTCCATCTGGTTCTTTCCTCCCATACCTTCACACAGCTCTGTCACAGCAACTTCTTTCTCCCCAATCTCCATGGCTCCAATCGTGCCCTTGTCCCTGGCTTTCTCCCTGACATCGCTCATGGACGCAGATACCGAAGACATGCAAGTAACACACTGTGGGGAGGGAGATGCCACAGCAAACAGCTGAGAAATGAGCATCAGACATGCCTGTTAATAGTCCATCAACCATGCCCACTTCTCTCCTTTGGTCAATCGACCCAGCAGCAGGTCACCATGAGAATCCCTAATGTCAACCACTAGTGCATTTCAAAATTGGGAACGTTGACCTAGCCTGGAGTCAATAAGATTTTTCATTTTTCTCGATGCTCTAAGTGCTCCATATCCTTAAATTTTCTAAGACTTATCTGTCTCCCTGTCTATACAACAGTTACTGGGAACCCTCGGGTGGCCAGGCCTATGAAAGAGAGAAAAGAGGAGACCTATACTCAAGAATATTCTCCATGCTTGGGGCGCCTGGGTGGCTCAGATGGTTAAGCGTCTGCCTTCGGCTCAGGTCATGATCCTGGAGTCCCGGGATCGAGTCCCGCATCGGGCTCCCTGCTCGGCGGGGAGTCTGCTTCTCCTCCCTCTGACCCTCCTCCCTCTCCTGCTCTCTGTCTCTCGTTCTCTCTCTCTCAAATAAATAAATAAAATCTTTAAAAAAAAAAAAAAGAATATTCTCCATGCTTAATTCTTAGAGGAACCTTGTGGGTCAAGTATCATTTTAAATCCACTGTACAGATAGGGAAGCAAAGCTCAGAAAGCTGCAGGGTGAGGACATGGGACCTGAACCAGGTCTGTCTGGAACTCGGCCCCATTGACCACGCTGCAGAAGGGTTAAGTAAATGCCCTCAGACTCTCTGGTGACCTTGGAGTCTCACGGAAGCTGCTCTTCTGGTTACCAAGGAGGGAGGTACAGGCAGCCTGTGCATCCCCTCATACTCTCTGCAGGTGTGTTGGCAGAGACAGGACCGTGGGGTCCGGGGGGGTGGCCTGCGTTCCCCAGATGCTCTCTCAAAGGTGCCCAGTCCACCTTCCTCCATCCCACCTGCTCCTCAATGGCGATGTTCATCAAGTCCCACCCTTTGTCATGTTCTGGGAGGAAAATGGGCTTCCCTTGATCTGTCAAGGACAACAAGTTCCCAATGGCATGTAGTGGAACAGAGCCGGGCTGTGAGTCGAGGAGTTCTGAACTCACATCCCAGCTGTGCCACTAGACCTGGGAGCATGAGCAGGTCCCTAAACCCCCAGTTTCCAATGCTCTGTAACAGCCCTTCCTTCCTAGCATTGTGGAGATGAGGTGAGTCAGGGGGTCTGCATAAGCACACTTGGTAACTAAAGGTCTGTTCCATCTCTCCCTCTGGTCCACAACCCTCTCCTCACCACATTCACCCCAAAGTTGAGGCAGCTTGAAACAAAGTAGGAGAAAGGAGGTACATGGTCCCCATCACCCACAGAGCTGCAGGACACCTGCTTGCTCCTGGGAAGCTCATCTGCCCACTGGGGCACAGCAGACAGATTAAAAATGGCCCCAACTCACCCCCCAGTGGTGTACCTACCCCCCTTTACAATGTGCCTTTGCACTTCCCCCACGAGGAGTTTCCCAGGAGGCTCCCTCCCCTGCCCCTTAAATCTGGGCTGACCTCTTGGCTTGCTTTGGCCAAGAGATACACAGAAGCAACAAGACACCAGGTCTGAGCCCAGGCCTCAAGTGGCCCAGAGCACTTGCATTTGCCCCTTGGAACTCTGCTGCTGTCATATGAATAAGTGTGGGCTAGCGTGTGTGATGATGAGAGGCCCGCAGCCTGGTCACCCCATCACCCTAACACACAGCCAGCCAACTGCTCTCCTAACCAGCCAGCTGCAGCTAAATGGCCAGCTGACCAAAGAGGCATCCACAAGCCCAGACAGGATCAGCTGTGTCTGACCCAGGTCTGCTGGCTGTGAGACTAATGAGTAACAACAAAGGCTCATTGTTTCACGACACCGAGTTCTGGGGGGATTGTTACGTCGCATCAGCTAACTGATGCAGAGGCCTTCTCGCCTCCAAGCTGACGGGCAGCTTGGGCACAGGTGGCAGGGGACCGAGGCCAAGTTCTTGATGGCACCAAGCGAAGGCTCCATGTGGGAGCATGCAGGGGATGGCAACAGATGTGGGCTGCACAGCACCGAGAGCTTCTCTGAGATGAATCCAGGCAACTGGGATAACCTCGCCTCACCTCTGCCTCTCTTGATGCGGCTCAGCCTTTCTCCGGCTTCCTGCGGCGCTTGGTTGATTCTGCTGCTGCTTCCCCACTGGGCTCCCCTCCTCAGCCCTTCAGTCAACAAATGAGCTGACTCACCACCTCAGGGGAGGCCCCCCAAGCTGAACACCCTCGGGGATCCAGGAGCAGAAAGGGTAACTGAGTCATTCCGCTGCTGCAGGCTGTTTCCCTTTGTCAATGCCTATTTCTCAGGCCTGCTGGCTCCCCAGCCAAAGGGGCTAGCTACTGCTAATAAGCCGCAGAGATGCCCACAGGGAGGAAGCGACACTTTGCTGGCTATTTAATGGCCCACGAAGGAAGGGCAGAACACCAGGTGTCTCCAGGCCCATGCTTCAGGTTCACGATCTCACTCTTTGACCCCAGGAAGGAGCAGACAGTCATCCTAGGTAGCCACGGAAGACCCTCCTGAGCCCCAGGAATGGAGTGGCGTGATTCAAGATGCAACTCAAAATAGAAACAGCATTCAACCAAAAATAACCAGAAGACCCAGCAACTTTCAAGCATTTTCCCTTGATGAGGGCTTGGATGCTCCTTTGAAATATTAAAAATCAAACATTAAATTCTTTCAAAACACCGGCTTACTCAGGTTCCCCTGCTAGGCCAGAGCATCAAGGATGCGTTTGGTCAGCCCTTCTACAAAATGTTTGCGCACGTGCGAGGCAAAGGTCAAAGCTCCTGGGATTCCACCCTTCACCCACTCGTGTGTCAACCATCATCCACAGGCTCTGAAAAGGTGATTCAGAAAGATGAACATGTCCCAGCGCCTGCCCTCACATGTTCCTAGGTCCCATGGGGAGGGGAGTACAAAGAGTCACCACACAAGTTGTGGGTACCGTGCGACCCCTGGGATGATGGGGGCGATGGAGGTGTGCTCAGAATGTGGCAGGTCCCACAGGGAGGGAACCCACGAAGGCCTCCCCAGCACGCACGGGGATTTGCAAGGATTGAGGGACAGAGAAGGAAGGGGACAGTGGCCATGTAGAGTCTCTGTTCCCTTCCCCATCTCAGCCAGGCCCCAAGTCTCAGTTGCCTTGAGCATCCCTGAGCAACAAACCTACCAGAACAAACTCAACACAGTATCTTTTCCTCATGAGCTCATGTCTAAGAATTTCTAAGGGGAAAAAATGAATTTCTCAGACTCATAGCACTTTTGCTGAAGTACTAAGGCTTTAAAATCCGTAAACAGTAGGATATAATTAAATGTAAATGCAGGGCCACATTTAAAAATTAATCTTCTATAATTAATTAGTAATTTAAAATATTCTGGTAAATGATACTTAAATGCACAGAATTATCCTAGCTCTGAGTGATAAAGTCACCTGCTGAAGATTTACCATGTTGGAGTAAGAAATATTTGCATATATCATGTGGGACAACAGAACACTGAGATTACTTAATTTTCCTTTATTGTAAATGTAGTAAAAAGCACAGTCTTTATATTTAAATTGTGGGAGCAAACTCACTCACTGCAGCAAACTCTGAGAAGCAATTGATTCAAAGCCAGGAGCTAACCCAGGTTGTGCTTCTAGTAAAGATTAAACTGGCCTCCAGCCACACTCTTTGCCTGAGAAGCCAGTCTGGGCAGGGGTGAGGAGGGATATTGGGAGTGGCCCTTTCCACCTCTGTCCTTTCTATTCACCTGTTCCTGGCAATCTGGGTGAAAGGTGACCCCCACTCCCAGAGCAATGGGGAGCTGTCCTACCCATAGGCTGTTCCCCTCACTGTTTTTTCTCCCACCCTTCTTGCCGCAATAAGAGATCACTGATATCTGTCTAACTGCAAAGTTAACTGCCATGTCTTTCCCACAACGCGATGCCTTCCCCAGACTGCTCTGACACCAGCAATGCCTTTATCCTGGTGTGTGTGTGTGTGTGCGTGTGTGCGTGTGTATGCGCACACATGCATATCAGTGTAGGTCTGCACAGGGTGGCGGGGGGGGGTCCCTGTTAGACTGTGTTCATCTGAGGGTCTGCTTGTACCAGCTATTTGGCTGGTTAGCAGTACCACTGTATCAGCCTGTGTATGTGTGTATGTGTGTCTGTGTGTATGTGTGTGCACATATGTGCACACATGTCCAGTCTCCCATACCAACATGCCCTGCTGCTTATGGTCAATCCTCTCTACATACTGCTCTCCCCTACTCTGTGCCAAAGCTGGGCCTGGGAATGTCCCACCCACAGGAGTAGCCACTCCCGTTTGTTGACCCACCCAGGCCAAAGGCAGGGTTCTTAAGCAAACTTAAGCCTTCCCAAAAGCAGTTTTAAGACCAAAGCCTTGGGGCACCTGGGTGGCTCAGTTGGTTGGGCGACTGCCTTCGGCTCGGGTCATGATCCTGGAGTCCCGGGATCGAGTCCCACGGCGGGCTCCCTGCTCGGTGGGGAGTCTGCTTCTCCCTCTGACCCTCCCCCCTCTTGTGCTCTCTCTCTCTCTCTTTCTCTCTCTCAAATAAATAAAATCTTTAAAAAAAAAAAAAGACCAAAGCCTTTAGATCATGATTGATTTCCACCTTAACTGTTTTCCATCAATGTCCCCCACCAAAGCCTTTGCTGACAGGCTAGCCAGGGGCTTGAAGACAAGCTGAAAGGCAATCAAGGCACACACAAGAAAACCTAGCTTCGAGCTCTTTCTATTGGAAGGGAGAAATATAAAATCTCCATGCATTTATTCCCTCAGCAGCCACTGTGGGCCAGCCTTGTGCTGCTCTTGGAAGATACAAAGGTGGGCGCCACCCTGCCCCTGTCCATGAGGGGCACACTTTCTTGTGGGATGCCCAATATCTACGGGCCGCACAGAGCTGGACAGTGCTCAGGCTGCAGGGCCTGGCAGGCTGCTCTGTCTGCCTCATGAACCATGAGCAAGGAGTGGCAACTCTTCTCCATAAAGCACATAAATGTCCCAAATAGTTCAAGTTTTCTACTCTTTCCAGCAAAACAAAAGAGGCAGAGAGGGAAAGGAGAGGAGGAAACAAAGAGGATACAAAAAGGAAAGAGGGAAGTCTAGATACAACTAGAGACAGGGGCACAGAAATGACAAGTGAGAGTCCTAGGGTGCCTCCTACCCCATGCCCAGAGGAGGCCTCAGTGGATGAGAGACCCGGGGCGTGAACACTCAGCCAGCCACTGGGAATGCCCAGCAGGACTGTGGTCATGGCATGGAACCACAATAGCCTACGTCATGTCAGGTCTCCAGGAGGAGACACCACCTCTGTGTCCCCCACCAGTACTTTATATGGTTCCTGGTCTGTAGTAGGCACCCAATCCGTACTAAATGAATGGGTGTTTAGGTGGGCGGATGGATGGAAGGATGGAAGGACAGATCGATAGATGGATGCATGGATGAACAGAAAGACACAGGGACAAATAATGGACAGATGGATGGAACCTCCTCCAGGAAGATGAGATGAAGCCCAGGGCCAAAACTGAGTGTGCACTGGAGGTCTCGCCATCAAATCCAGCCTGAAGAAGAAAGAAGAGTAAGACATACGTAACCCTCTCAGCACTGGAGCCACAGTTATAGAGTGCACTGTAAGCTCTTAGCTTCAAAGACCCCAAAAGGGGCCCCAAGAACAAACTGGTCCTAAAGTTCAGACTCTCTACCCTGGATTAGGACCCCTTCCTGCTGATACCCCAGCCTCAGCCCCAGCCACTCCCCACCCAGTACACCAATATACTAGGGCTCTCCAGACCCCTGTCCCCCAGCCCCCACCTTGGCCATGGGGTTAATGAAGGTTCATTCCTGCAGACCCAGCCCTGGTGTCACCCACTCCAGGAAGCATCCCTGACTCTCTGGCCACCCCCCACGTCTCCCCGGCCAGAGGGAACTGCTCCATCCTTGGCGTTCTCACAGAACCTGGTCCACAACTCTGTGCTGACAGGCAAAGGGGTCTGTTTATACCTCCATCCTCCCTATCAAGCTGGGAGCCGCAGTTGAGCAGGGACAATAGCCTCAGGGCCCGGCACAGAACTTGGCACAGCACTCGGGCTCATTAAATACTAGAGAAATGGAAGAAGGAACCTAGGAGCAGAAGGGAGAAGGCTCCAACAGCCACAGACAGGATTCCCAGGCAAAGCCTCTGCCCTCGGCCCCTCTCAGGACTCCCACGGCCCTGGAGTGAGGAGAGCACACCCCCATCCCCACCTACCCTGCCTGGTGATTCAGGCTGACAGGCTATATGAGGAGAGCATCCTAGTGGGTATCACTGCCTGCTGAAGCCCCACTTAGCGGTCAATGGTCTAGAGACAAACAAAAGCCCAGCTGAGGATAGAATGTGTTCAACTCACTTCCCAGTTGGGGTGATTAAAAAGTGCCACCTACCCTTACTGGGAGCTCCACTGCCAAACCCAGAGCAGAACAGGCCCTGCTGGAGGAAGGGTTCTCTATGGCCTGTGCCCTCAGCAGGACCCAAGGCCACCCCACAGTGGGCTCCAGGTCCAGGACCAGAGTGCTGTCCCGCCCTGAGCCCAGTCTCCCCAAGGGGAGTCTTTTAAAGGCAATACACTGATGTGGTGGTTGTTTAGACTATGATGAAAAGATTTCAGAGCAAGGAATGTGGATTCGAGACTGAGCAACGGAAGGTGAGGGGATCTTGAGGTGGGGCCTATTACCTGAGCCCATGCCCCCATTCCCACCCAGTGCCTCAGCCTGCTTGCACCCCTGCCACTCACCCACTACCAAGGCCAGACTCCCCAAGCCCCCAGCCCCCAGCCAGGATGGCCCCTCATCAAGAGGGATCCCAGAGAGGCTGGTGGTACACAGGCCCCCAGGCTGAGCCCCCGCAGTGGATGCATGCATCCTGGACGCTGGGCAGAGAAGCAGCTCCCAGCAGAGCACGTGGACAGCCTGGCGCTTCCCAAGCAGCCAAGTCTGTGTCCTCCAGAATTTGTCACTAACGATAGTGAAAGTGCCAGCCTTCCCAACAGATTCACATGTGGCAACATGGAGAAGATTCGAGCAGCACTGTCTTCCTCCCTCCTCCCGTCAGCCAGGCTTTCTGAGTGGGCAAGGGAGAAGTTACAGTCCACAGAGCAGCGTACCCCACCCCCACTGCAGCTCATATACGCTAGTCCTGATTGGGTACACAAGCCACCTGTCGTCAATAGCACTGTGGCTCTGAGGCCATTTACTGGCCCATAGCAGTGTTTTGAGTTTCATAAAATTCAGGACATGTCCTGGCAGTGGATCAGCGTTGTGAACACCTTCTGTCCTTGTCACAACAAAGGAGAGCCTGGGTCAGTCTGCTGGAAAAGCCCAAGCTGTGCCTCCAGGCAGTGAATGAAGTTTTTGTGCTGGGATGGTGTGCCCAGGTCTCTCCCAGGGGACCTCCTGGGCTAGCCAGCCGTCCAGGTCACGCTCCCCGCCAGAGTCCGGAAGTCCCTCCCTCCCTCAAAATTCTTTGAGCATAAGCACCCTGAAAACCTCTACCAGACCGTGGCACACCATATTCACCCACCACCATCATCACAACAATATGGCAGCCGGGGCTCTGGAGGCAGTCACAGCTGGACTTGACTCCGCCCAATCCCCCTAGTGGCCACTCGCGGGATCTGAAGCAACAGTGAACTTCCAGGACTTCAGTTGCCTCATATGCAAAGTGTGAGCATTAGAGAAAGCACACAAAAGGCCAGGACCACCCCCAGCCCCAGCCCCCACCCCCAACATGAAATCAAAAACCAAGACTCTGACCAGCTGGAGCTGAAGGCAACAAAGCCCAAGTGCCGTCCTCCCCTGCAGTCTCTGGCCACCCCTCCCAGGGGCTTGTCACTCTTGCCCAACACTAAGAGTAGCCACTCCTGGGGCATCTCCAGCTCAGCAGCCCCCAGCAAAGCCAAGATTTCGCAAATGCAGGCGGGGGGATCAAGAAGGCACCAGGCCAAAGCCAAGCCAAGTATTTCCAACACTGCAGGAGTTTGCATAATTAACCACTTGGAAATAGTATCTTCAGGCCAGTCTTGTTTACGTGTTAAATCCTTGCAGGGCCTAGAAACAGAGCAAGGGCTGAATTCATCTAGAAGGGAAACAATGAATATGGAAATGAAAGAGAACAGATGTTTTTCTGAGAAGCTAGGTACCACATGCTTTACCGTGGCTCTTGTCTCCTTCATCCCTACTTTACAGAGGAAGAAGCCGAGGTCACCAAAGTGAGGCAAAACAACCAAGGGCACAGCAACAGTAAGTGGAGGAGCCGGCACTTGACCCCAAATCTGTTGAACTTCAAAGCCAATATCCTTCCCACTCCCAAGCTTCACGGCAGGGCAGTGGCAAGGCAGAAAGGAAGCAAGGACAGGAGGTGAGGGATTGGCAAGAAGAGAGATGGAGAAGGCGGGCAACCGGATTAACGGATACCATCCCAGGAGCCGGCTCCAGCCAGGGGAATTTAGCAAGGAGAAGAGCCCTCCTGTGAGCAGACGCTGGCACACACGCTGCTGGGAACATTCTGAGAAAGCCTGGACACATTAGTGCTGCTAATCCTAGGCTGCCCATTACTGGCCTGAATCACTTCCTACAGGGAATCGTGTTCCAGAGAAAATGCCGAGTGCTGACAGGACATCACAGCCTGGCTGACCACCAGCGTGATCCGGGGCCTGATTAGCCAAGGGCGGCAGGGCTGCCAGCCAATTGCACCAAATTAAGCATTCCGAATTTTACGTTCTCCAGCAGTGGGCTTCGTGCTGGTTCCTGATGCATAAGGTAGCATTTTGAGTAATAATTAACTAGAGGGGAAAGCGGAATAAGCAAACCAAAGTACTTCAAATGGAATTAGTATAATTCTGCCTTTCTCTTCACTTTCCTTTCAATCAGAGAGAGCCAAGTAGGTGAATGGGGTTGGAGAGGAAATCGCAGACAGCATTTGGCCACCCTGTGACCCCTTGGGCCACCCCTGTTCCCAGGCACACCACGCCCCCAGCACATTCCCCTCCCCCACCCCCATGCCCCCCTCCCCCACGAAAACCAACCCAGGCCAGACAGGGACCTGCCAACTCCAGCTCGTCACCTTTCTGCCATCAGGACACCAGGGCTGGCACCATCAGCCAGCTCAGAGCGTATTTCTAGTTGTCTATTCTCAAGTTACTAAATTCTTTGTTAAACTGGTGGGCCCTGTCTTCCTTGGAAGGCCCTAACCCCTAATAAAGCCATTAAAGAAAAAAAATCACTGGTTAGCTCAGGTACCAAAAATATCAGCCCGTGCACCAAGTACCATTTGGTAATATGCAACCGACACCTCCTCCAGGTGCTAGCAAATACCAAAGGCAGAGCTGCCCACCTCTGCAGAAAGCTGGAAATTTATTTTATCCCTAAAGGCTTACACCCGCCAACAAAGAGGGGAAAATTAAAACAGCAAAGATACAAACCAACAACAGCCTGAGTTTTGCCTCCAAAATCTCTGGCAGTCACTTGTAAATAGGCTTCCTGCTAGCTGCCCCCAGCCCCTCACTGTCTAAGTAGGCCTTGGGTTACCTGTTAGGGACCAGTCAGGAGCCAAGTTGTGCTCGGGATCTAACTCTTTCTGGCTTGTGTCGTAGACCCAACACCTAGGAGTCCCCACATCCATTTTGGCTATGCACGAGTGGACTGCACCTGTGGTCCACCGTGGCACCCTGGGCAGAGGCTCCTGTGGCCCCAGGCCCCACCACCTACCTCGTTGATGAAGGAGTGGGCCCCCTGCGGGCTGAGCAGAAGGATGGCGCGGCGTAGCGTGTCTCGGTAGCGGTTCAGCTCCTCCGTCTTCATGGTGGTGAAGAGGCTGGTGAACACGTGGCTAATGTTCTTGTCCACCTTTTGTAAAGAGACGTCAAGGCCCAGCCTCGAGGCCTGATCCAGAAAGCTTTGGAGCCCACGGATATCTGAGCAGCGGAGAAGGGGGAGGAAAGAAGGATCTTTAAGCATGAAGGATCTACCCCAATGCTCCCCACTAGATACAGGCTGCTGCCATAAGCCAGGGCTCACGTCTGCCTCAGTGACCACTGAACAGAGGTTAGAAAACATCGACACATCTATTTGGTCCCAGCGTCCAGCCCCAGGGTATCTCCTACCACGAGGAGCATGCCCTGCCATCCAACAGGTCCTGTGGCCGGAAAGTCCTTTGTGATAACCTCCTTTTCTCTCCCATTGCTTCCACCCAAGGGAATGAAACTTCTGGCAATTCTGTCCTCGAGGCTATGTGTGGTGGTGGTCCCTGGCCCTGGTCCCCAATTGCCTGCATCTCTCTCTGTGCTCACGGCTCAGACTCCTTGACCCAGGGCAGGTGAGCTAAGGCTACTGCCTTCCCTGACTGAAGCAGGCCCAACCTTGGCCCAGCTCCAATCCTGTGACTGAACATCCCGCCCTCACACCCCAACCCTGAGGCTTGGGACCCTGTCCTGTTCCAGGGGCCTGATTTCCCCAGATGGAACTCCTCTTCTACTCTCTTTCCAACTGGGGTGACTGCCCAAATCCAACCTGAACTTCACATCCTGACTGTTTCAGGGGTGAGCAGATGGTCCAAGATGGTCCACTGAGCACCATCCTTGGACTCTGGAGGAGCACCGGGGAGACAGCCCTGCTCTTTCCTCTGTGGTTACTAAGAGGTCAGGATACAAGGCCAGGGCAAGAAGGGAACAGGGGAAGCTAGAATAAAGTACTAGGGAATGAGCATTCAGAAGGAGCTTGGGGCCCAGCTCTACCACATATTAATGCAAGCCCACTCTCATGAGCGCCAGGGTGCTGATTTTTTTTAACTAGGGCCCAAATCTTCTCTCAGCCCTGCGTGAGCCATCTGTCTCCTCCAAAGGGAGAACTCCCCAAGACTGGAGCCAACGCAGAGGCAAGCAGGTATGAAAGTGACACCTGGTCCCAATGACGTCAATGAAGCCTCTGTGCATCTGTGAATCTGGCTTCTCCTGGATTTTTCTATGAGCCAAAGAATACCCTTTCCTGCCTGAGCCAACCCGAGCTGGATTTCTGTCACTTGCAGCCCAAAGTCTCAACCCAGAGGGCACATTTTCAAAGTCTGGGATGTTTCCTTCATCTGGCCCATACGTGTATGCCAGCTCCCAAAGGGAAGCCCACACCCAAGCAGCCCCCTCTCAAGGACACTCTGGGCCTGCCCATGTCACACAAGCTGCTCTCTCCCAGAGCCTGGGATGCCCATGGGTCCCCACAGGCACGCCCTGGCCCACCCAGTCCCCCAAAATCAAATTTACTTACGTAAACGGTGTTAATTCAACCAGAGTGCTTTTCCCAACCCATTCCTGTCCCAGACTTTCACCTCATGCCCATTCCACAAACTTCCTGAGTGTGCCAGGCACCATGCAAGCTGCTATAGTGGACCCTCGGCTGTCCGTCTCATCAGGATGACAGGCTCACCAGTAAGGCTAGTCCCAGCTGGACACAACAAGAGTAGTCATGGAAAACCACAGTGCCAGGGAGGAGACCAGAGTGCATGGCAGCACTGGGGTGCTGGGGGAAAATGTGCAGGGGGGCCCTATTTCCCACCATGGGGGAAGTCGGGGAAGAGGCTCTGAGCACTAGCTGTGGACCCCGACACTTAGAATTTAGGATGGTTCCTTAAATACTTGGGGAAATCTTCCAACCAATTTGTGCCTCAGTTTGCCTATCTGTTAATGGGATAAAACTTTCTATGCCCAGCATGGAGCCTGATGCAGGGATTGATCTAATAACCCTAAGGTCACGATGTGAGCTGAAATCAAGAGTCAGATGCTCTCAGGGAAATACAAATCAAAACCACAATGAGATACCACCTCACACCACTCAGAATGGCTAAAATTAACAAGTCAGGAAATGACAGATGTTGGCAAGGATGCGGAGAAAGGGGAACCCTCCTACACTGTTGGTGGGAATGCAAGCTGGTGCAGCCACTCCGGGAAACAGTATGGAGGTTCCTCAAAAAGTTGAAAATAGAGATACCCTACAACCCAGCAATTGCACTACTGGGTATTTACCCCAAAGATACAAATGTAGTGATCCAAAGAGGTATGTGAACCCCAATATTTATAGCAGCAATGCCCACAATAGCCAAACTATGGAAAGAGCCAAGATGTCCATCAACAGATGAATGGATAAAGAAGATGTGGTATATATATACACAATGGAATATTATGTAGCCATCAAAAAAACGAAATCTTGCCATTTGCAATGACATGGATGGAACTAGAAGGTATTATGCTAAGCGAAATAAGTCAATCAGAGAAAGACAAGTATCATATGATCTCACTGATATGAGGAATTTGAGAAACAAGACAGAGGATCATAGGGGAAGGGAGGAAAAATGAAACAAGATGAAACCAGGAAGAAGATGAAACCAGAGAGGGAAACAAAGCATAAGAGACTCTTAAACTCAGGAAACAAACTGAGGGTTGCTGGAGTGCTGGGGGGTGGGAGGGATGGGGTGGCTGGGTGATGGACATTGGGGAGGGTATGTGCTATGGTGAGCACTGTGAATTGTGTAAGACTGATGAATCACAGACATGTACCTCTGAAACAAATAATATATTATATGTTAAAAAAAAAAAAAGAAGATAGTAGGAAGGGAAAAATGAAGGGGGGGAATCGGAGGGGTAGACAAACCATGAGAGACTATGGACTCTGAGAAACAAACTGAGGGTTCTAGAGGGGAGGGGGGTGGGAGGATGGGTTAGCCTGGTGATGGGTATTGAGGAGGGCACGTTCTGCATGGAGCACTGGGTGTTATGCACAAACAATGAATCATGGAACACTACATCTAAAACTAATGATGTAATGTATGGTGATTAACATAACATAATAAAATAAAATTAATTTAAAAAAAGAGTCAGATGCTCAACACCAGCGAGCCACCCAGGCGCCCCCCCCATGGGGCTACTTTTAAGACAGAAGCCCTGTTCTTTCACTGAAATTGTCATACGGTATACGAGATAGAGGTGTCTGATAAGCTCACTCAGTCAGTTATTGCTGAGAAACAAATCAACCCCAAATTTAATGACCTAGAACATCATTTATTATTTGTTGGGAGTCTGTGGATCAACTGGGCAGTTCTGTTCTAGGCTCGCTCGTGCCACTGGACTGGCTGACATATGGCCGGGGGCCAGCATGATTCTCCATGTGTGTCCACGGCCCTTCAGCAGGCCAGCCCAGGAATGTTCACATGGTGGTGGCAGAATGCACAAACACCTATTCAGACCTCTGCTTACACCAAGTCACAACTGCCTGGTAGGTCAAAGGAGGCCACATGTCCCAGAGTAGGAGCTCGAAGGGTCTTTAAAGTGACAGGGCAAGAGGCATGGGGAGTAGGGAGGCTATTACCAGGGACCTGAATGCAGCTAATCTCCCATATTCGGGAACATCATTTACAGCATGCTGGTTAACAGACAGTTTCTCAGGCAGCATCGTGCAATCGAACTTTCCGCAATGATCCATCATATATGATGTACATTTGTCCAGTATGGTAGCCACTAGCCTAAAATGTGGCTAGCGTGACTGAGGAACGGAGGTGTGCTTTTATTTAATCTGAATGAATTTAAGTTTAAATGTCAGTAGCCGCACGTGGCTAGTGGCCGCTGTACAGGACAGCCCAGACCGAGGGTGAGGCCATCCTGGGCACGGATGGAAGGCTGTTGCGTGCCCAGGAGAGAAGCAGCTGCTGGGCACGGGTGTCTGCTTGGTGCTGAGATGTTCAAGCGTATATGGGCAGGCGTGAGTTGTGCTGTGCTCAGGACAGGGAGTGGCTGGGGTTGACACCAGCTCTGAGTTGTTTTAGTTGGGGGTCCCCTCCCCCTGTTGCACTTCTGTCCCCCGAGCCATCTGTGCACCTCTGCCCTGCCATCCCCTCTGTTTGGCTAGAAAGCTCTGAAGAACCTCTTCAACCTTTCAAGGCTTTGGGGTAACAGGTGTCTAGGGGCCCGAGCAGGCTGTGGGGACTGCATAGCCTCCCTGGGAATCCGAGGGGTGTTGACAACTAGGGGCCTGTGTGTCGGGAGCCCCTGGTGCTTTGGCAGGACCTACTTTGCAGCTTCGGGGCAGGGGGGCTGGGGTCTTGGTGAAGAAAGCCCATCCTGCTCTTCTGTACCTGGTACCTTTTCCTATCGGACTCAGTGGGCAGAGCAACAGAGACCCCTGTGCGTTGCCAGGCAAGCAGCTCTAGGTAAACATCTGTGCTCCAGGCCGCCAATGGGCAAAGCTGGCCAAGGTCACGGCTGGACTTGAATACAGGTGCCACAGGATTGACTCTTAGTCATGCATTTGCCATCCCTAGAAAGGCGCCCAGGGCTCTCACTAGGTCCCTGCTGTGCCCTCCCCACAAACCACTAGGAGGTTGGCTCTCTGTGCCTCCCACACAAGTAGCCCTATACACAGTTTCTCCGCGGCACTGCCCCCATGGGGCTTCACCTGGACACCAACGGTCCTCACTGCCCCATGGCCTTGATCTGACCCAGATCTGAGCACAGCTGACAGGACAGTGAGAGCTGACTGGGACAGGCATGAAGCGGGCACCCTGAGACCCACATCCACTAGCTCCCACTCCTCTTGGGGCACCTCGCAAGGCCATCATGAGTCTTTAAAGTGGCTGAGACGAGCCATGTCTGCAGAGGCATGCTTGCTGTGCTCTCTCAGGAGCACGTGCACATGGAGGACTCCAGCGTGGCTCTGTGCATGCCCTTGGCTCCATGAGGGCTCTAGGGACCTCACATATCATGCCAACATGGCCGGTCCTCCCAAAAGGGGAGAAGTCCCCTGAGGTCCCCCTGCCTAACAACCATCTCAACCTGTAGGATGGTTTCACTTTCTTAGGATGAGGAGGCGCTATTGTGTGCAGGCCACCACCCCGGGACCCACAAGTACGACAGGCACACACGGAGAACACAAGCCCTCAGAGCTCCCCGCACACCTTTAGCTGCTCTGTTTCTGCCTTCTGTTCTGGGAAGCTCCTGAGGGGACTGAGCCATCAGAGAGAGTTTAAGCTCCCTGTCAGCAGCTGGCTCCCCACCCCTGGAGCGAGCTATGCGGGCTGAAGGCAGCGCTCCCAAGCGACCACAGCTCCTGGCTACAATCACCAGCTCCCACTGGGCTGAAAAGGTCAGCTCTCAGCCTCCGAAGCTTTTATTCAGCAGCACGCGGGGAGGGCTGGGGGCAGAGTAACAGTTGGGAGCTCAAGCTAACTTTGCAGCCCTCCTGGCATTCCCTAGGAATGGGGCCAAGGAAGCCCACTTCTCCAACAAAGTCCTTTTCTCCCTGTAAGAGACTGGGTTTGCAATGCCGTCTACCCCCATGTCCCCCAAGAAATCCAGCTGTCCACTGCCGCTCCCCAGAAAGGGAGATTTCTCCTAGAAGGTGGACTAGGGACAGAGCTGAGGCCACTCCCCTGGGCAGCAGAGTGGGCACCCCAGGAACCCCTTGGCCCCCATGGAGTTCTGGGCCTTGGCCCAAGCCCTCCCCTGCAAGCATCCTGTGCATACTGGCCAGCCCAGGCACCATTGCTGGTGCAGCTCTCCCAACCAGACCCATCCCCACTGGGGAAGGAGCTGATGGGATCACATCCCCAGCCCCAACCCAGAAAGGGCAGGATGAGGCAAATGGCCCACAGCTCTCCAAGGCTGCAAGGGGAGGCATGAACCACAGAAAGGGGCATCAGTCACACATGGGGACAGGGAGAAGCTCCCGGGAGAGGCATCCTGCTCCCCAGAGAAAAGAAGGAAGTGCATTCCTATGAGGAATTTGATAGGACGGTGCCCAACACAGGCCTCAGCTTCCTTGGCCCACACTCTGGTTACCAGAAGTCTCTCTAACACCTCAGCTTCCTTGGCCCACCCTTTTGGTTTCCAGAAGTCTCTCTAACACCCAAACCTGGCCAAGCCATCCAGTGGACACTTATTCCTCCCTTCTTCTCTCCTATATTCACTGGGAGCTTTCTCTGTGTTGGTCCCTCTCCTAGCTGCTGGGAACCAAGAATGAATCAGCCCACGGTGTTCCTGCTATCACAGAACTTCCATTTCAGGGGTTGGAGAACAGACCAGAACAAATAAACACTGCTAAATAGATAATTTCCAACAGTGGTAAGAGCTCTGAAGAAAATAGATGTTGGGCTGGAGGAACCTGCAGGAGGTGGGAGTGGGGAAAGCCTCTGTGAGGAGCGTCCAAGAGAAGGACCCAGCTCTGGAAATCTCTCAGAGACTAACACTACAGACAGAAGAAATGGCACATGGAAAGTTCCAGAATGAGGCAAAGGAAGAAGGCCTTGCTCATCCCCCCTGATAAGGACCAATGCCTTCTGCCAGGATGGCTTCCAAGTTCATATCTGTTCACAATAGAGCCCTCCTCGAAAACTTTCCATAAATAACATAAGTTCATTTTAAAGTTGCCAAGACATGAACATCCTCAAAAGCATCAATCAATCACAAACAAACCAAATACCTTCTAGAGACTTTATTATCGTACGTAAATAAACTCCATACATCTTAGCCTGTGCATAAGGGACTGTCTGGCCCTAACGGCTTTGTCTATTTTGCTTTTGTATCGCCAATACCTACTCCCACCATCACCACCACCAGAAACCATGTACCTAAACTCCAGAAGGAGAAGCAGCTCTTTGACCTTCCCTGGACATCCCACATACACACGCACACACACAAGTACCTACCACGTACACATCCCACGTACACACATATGCACACACACCATGCCACACACACTCGTACCCCACACACATACCCATGAGTGCATACCCTCTGCCTGGCTGCTCCCAATTTGAAATTTGCACAGCCCCACCCCTGCACATCAAGACCCAGCTGAAGTCACACCTCCCCTCAAGCCAACTCAGAGTTTTAAAACTCACGGACGTGGGAAGCGGGAGCTAAGTCTTTTCTCATTTCTCTCTCCAATCCCCAGGCTCAGTGCCTAGCACAGGGTCAGGGACAGCAAAAGTTTGTGGAATCAAACTGAACCAAAGCAAGAGCCAGCCTGGAGCCCAGCATGACTTCAGCAACCACGCAATGTCATGAATTTGATGGGAGCACAGCTGTTCAGGGCGAGGAATTGAAATTGGGCAAAAAGTTTTTTCAACATCTAAGGTTGTGGCTGTGACTATCCCACCACTCCTGAAAAAAAATCAGATAGTCATGGGTATTTTAAATACTTTCTTTCTGAAAAGTCATTGAAACGAAAGAACACATTTCAAACTGCTTCCCCTACTATTTTCAATTTCGCAGAAAGGTCCAAGCACTAAGAGTACTTATGAAGAATATCTTACCATCTGTAATATACTTATACATACATATATATACATATATATTTATTTATTTATTTATAAGGCTGCCACCTCACACCCAGGAGAAGTTCACAGTTAGAAGTGTTTAGGGATTATTGGCAAATTTTCCGTAAGCTGAGACATAACTTTGATTCTAGGGAATTTTTTAAAAACTTCTTTCTTATCTGACCCCCAAATATATGTTTCAAAGTTCTTCCAAGATACAGTTTAGCCTAATTCAAGTTCACCCCCAAGACCCCTGCCCAAGCTCGTCTCCTCCTTCATTGCCCATCCCTCTCCCCACCACCAACACAAAATGTCCCTGTCTTTGTCACAGGCACAGAAGAGCTACAGAAATGGGTGTGATGGAGACTGGGTCTTCAGGTGAGTAAGCATTCACCCTTTCCAAGAGAAAAGATCACAAAGACCTACCTGCTGTGGCTCCAATCAAAAGTAATACCCCTTCCCTTTGCTCAGAATCCACTGGGTGCCTGACCTCAGCTGCCTAGCTATGCATTCCCTGCTTCCCTCCCTCCTCCCTTCCTTCCTCCCTCCCTCACTCCCTCTCTCCCTCCATCCTTCCTCCCTCCCCCCTCCTTTCCTTGCCTCCCTTCTCCCTCCCTCCCTCCCTGCATCTTTCCTTTTCATCCTGTCCCTCTTCCGCCCTCAAATATTTCCTGAGCGCTGTTCAGGGCCAGGCCAGAGGCTGGACACTGGAGAGGCAACGTTTTAAGACTTCACAGCCCCGTCCTCAAGGAGCACTCAGTCCTGAGGCTAAGACTGAGCCCAAAGCAGAAAGTGGCTCCCCTCCTCCATTTACTGAGCACCTCCAACGTGCCAGAATGTGTTCCATTTGCAGACTGCATTTCATGGATGAATTAATTCGTTGCAGTCAATCTATGTAGGTGTGATTAAAAAAAATAAAATCTCTATGGGAGTCAGGCGGGCACAAAGCAGGCTCTCAAGCGTTCAGCAAAGGGAGGAGCAGAAGTGGCACATTCAGCCAGCTCTCCGTAAAACAGGAAGCAGCAGGTCTCTCCCCATCATGGGGTGACAATGTCCCTGAAAGCAGACACCCCCAGGGCCCAGGCAGGGGCCAGCTTCAGGGGAGCAGGAAGATGGCCAGGTGGTGTCCCACAGTCCTCAGCAGCACAATGCCACCACTCCATGCCTTCTTGCTGAGGGTCTTGTGTGGGAGACAGGACCTCCCTACCCCCCTACCCCACCCCCATCCTGGTCACAATCCCAGCTGCCCAGACAACAGTCATAGCCGACCTGGCCCTGGGAGTCCTCCAGAGACCTCTCATCCCCAAGCCCCCAAGAAAGCACAGCTTTCTGTATTAAACATGACTTTTATTTTCTGTATTCTGACACTGTGACATCCAGGGCCTTGCTGACCCAGGCGGGACCACCCGTTGCAGGGTGAGCAAAATGCCTAGAGGTAGGAAACCACCCCTTCCATGTGCAAACCAGCCCCTCCACAGCCCATACCCAACCACCACCTCATTAATCAGGTTCTCACACTTTGGGTGCTCTAATCACCCCCAGAATCGGGTACAAGACGACCCCAGACAGCCCTGTGCCCCAGAGCTCGCTGAAATCATTCAAATGAGCTACTCCTAAACCCCTTTACTCCTTCTTGCCCTTTCTTTCCTGCGGAAGTCACATAAAGGGCTCCTGCCCACAGCTCCCCTTCTCCCTCTGCCTCCTGACCACCTCAGGTGCTTCCCCTGGCGACCCCCAAGGCATGATGTGCCGCCTCCTCCAGGGAACTGTAAAGAACTATCTTTTCAGTAGCTGTTGTGGCATTTGTGGACCTCACCATCCCTGAATAATAATAAAACACCTGCTCCCGTGGCAATCTGGGATACAGCGTGGGGAGAGAGAGACACAGAGAAGCAGCCCCATCGGCTATACTCCCCCAGGGGAACACAGAATAAGCACAGGCCTGGGTTCAAATCCCACCACACACTAGCAGGGGAGCTTGGGCAGCCACCTGCCTGAACCCACGTCTTCATCTGCAGAACAGCTAACCCCACCCTCCTCTTAGGAGCACCATGGTCCTTGGGTGAGGGGCGTGCATTACTGCTGATACATGCAAAATAGGCTTCCAACCTTCTCATCAGCACCAGGACCGACCCCAAAAGGGTTCCCAAATGAACAAATCATCTCTCCTGCCCTAGAGGCTCATTAAGAAGGGAGGCACCATTCGGATGGCACAAAGGAGCACTGAAAGGCTCGGCTCTCCCTTCCGCGATAATTCCAAAGTTGTCAGGTGGCTGAAGGAAATGGTCTGTCATTGAACACTCTCTGAGAAAGAGATCAAATTTCTGCCCCTAAGAGGGGCCCATAATATCCAAGAGCCTTCTGCTCAAACACATTTCAGAACCAGCCAGGAAGCCATTCCAGAAAGTGTAATCGGTGTTCTGGATAATCCTCGTGAGCACATTCATGGGTGTGCACACACACATGGGCATTTCAGACACAGGAGTCCATAAGGGAGCCCTACCCACACCTCCTGCCCTGGCCCGGGCCCCGCAAGGCGGGGGGGGGCACCACCTGATGAGAACATGCACATTTCTTGCCAAGCTCTGTTCCTTTCCATTTGAAAAACAAATATAAGGGAAAAACATTTTAAATAATCAGGCTGGAAGATCGAGATTAAAAACAATTTAAAATAAACATCTACTCTGGCACTTTGGAAAAAACATACCACGCTGCATTAAGTGCTTTGAATTAAGTAAATTACACCAAGTAACTAATTTACATAATGATCAAAATTTGCATTTTACACATGTTATGATGAAAATGGGTTTATAAAATAATTCTTCACCAACTTCTGCTCCAAGTTAAGTTCCAGTATTTGGATAAAATTCTGTGGTGCTGATCTGCTACTGTCTTTCATGTTTCAAATCTCTGGCTCCTTCAATATTTTTTTGTAATCTGGCAGGTCCCTTATTCCCACTGTAATAAATAGTCCCTTTGATCTGCAATTCCCTTCCATCAACTGAGTGAGGTCATATTTTTAAAGAACCCATAATAAGCTAATCATTCTTAGAATTTTCACAAACAAAGTTTGATGTTCCTGTCACTTTTTACTTACAGGGTATTTGGTATTGATTTTAGCAGTTCTTCTCCAAGATTGTAGGGCTGGTCTGCAAAGTCCTGTAGTTTTTCGGCATAAGAAATCAGAATGGCATTTCTCAACAGGCTTCTTTCCGGGGCCAACAGGTGCGCCGGGAGGGAAGCAAAATCCCACTGGACATGCCCACAGGGGGCTGAGCACAAGGCCCTCAGGAGACTGGCCGCCAGCCCCAACAGGCTACTCCACATCTTCAGGTCCTAAGGACCTGGGAGACAGGCCCAGAGCTAGAACTCCCTTTCCCAGAACTCCTGGACACTTAGATGCTTTGTGTCTTTTCTCCTCCACAGCCTGTGAGGAAGGCGTAAGCATCCCATTTCACAAATGAGAAAACTGAAGCCAGGGAAGTGGGTCCCTCCAGCAACACCACACGGCCCGCAAGAGGAACAACCCACATTCATGCTTTGAGAAAGTTCTGGATATTTTCCTCGACTTCTCTCTAATTTAAGTAGGATCCCGAAGCAAATCTAGAAAAGTACCTTCCAAGTGTCTACCCAGAAGGGCCCCATTTGAATTTCTAAGGGGCCCCAAATCCAATGACTTTGCCTTTTGTTAATGCCACAGAGAAATGACCTTCCCCAAGGCATGGCAGGATGGATGGCATGGCACACAATAAGGATGACAGAACGGCACGTGTGGATTAGGGTCTGACTTTGTGCCAAGCATGACACTAAGTGTTTTGCATATACTGTCTGCTTGATCTCCACGAAGCCCTGAGGTCATCCAGCCCAAAGTCATCCAGCCAGTTAGAGGGAAGACTAGGGTTCAAATCCAGGCCCCTCTCCCCCCATTCGCCAAGCAGTCAGACACCTGGAAAGGGACGAGCAAGAGGCAGGTCAGTGCCCCCAGCTGTGCGCAGATGCTGAGCTGCGTGCCTGACACACACTTCATCTGACCCCAGGGAATCACCAGATTGTGCCCATTTTACAGATAAGTCCCAGGCTCAGAACAGAGCTGAGATTCAACTCCAGATCCATCTACTGTCAGAGGTTCTGTTCTCTGTGCCACACCAAGGCATGGGACCTACTGGTAGAGGCCAGAGCCTCCCCTGACCCCAGCCCAGGCCTACAGAATATCTACCCAAGGCACACAGAGCTCCAGAGAGACCACACAGCATGCTGGTCAAGTGCCAGTGTCTAGCTTTTAAGAAGGGCAAGAAGTGAAAATGTGACGCATGCCATACCAGCTATTAATTCGCAATCAGTATTAATAACCAACATTACACAGTGAAATACAGCATCTTCATTAATTCTGTAAATTATCACTCTGAGGAAAAGCCCACACTCCTCAACCGGCCTGACTTGGAAGCAACCCTGGGCCGGCTTCCCCATCTGCAGACCTGCTCGGGGGATGCTCAGGGCCGCCGTCTGCTGACCCTACTCCTGGCTCACCCCAAGACCAGCAGCAGTCTCCCATCTCCCTGTGACAGGGCTCACGCAGGCTTTCTCCAAGCTCGGGTCTGGTGCCCACACCCTGCCATGCCCATTGTGGCGGCTGGAGAGATGGAACAGACAAAGAGCTCAATGGAAACAGACTAGTGATGCTCAAAGACATGCCAGGACCCAGGGGAAGTCCCCGGGAAGGAGCCTCTTTGCCCAGACAGTGTCTGGGGGAGTAAGGGCCTCCAGGAAACCTTCAGAGAGCTCCACACAGAGGCCGGGCTGCAGGATGGAGTGGTCTTTTCTGTGTCGACGAGAGAGGGAGGAGTACTCCAGGACAAGAGGACGACAGGGTCAAAGGCCTCACAGAACCCAACGGCCCACCTGCGGGGTCTGCTGATGGCGCTGTGTGGCCAGGACAGGCACGTGGCCTGGTGTGCCCCCAACGAGGGTGGCCACGGCGGCATTCTTGGGACTGGCCAGAGAGCAGCAGAACAGTAGGAAGAGCAGGGTGGCCTACAGGTCAACTGAGACCAGGGCCTGTGGCCCCAGCCACACCAACTTCACCCCTCCTGCCCACTCCACGCCAAGTGTCCGAGGCACAGGAAGGACCAAGGGGTAGTAGTCCAGAGCCCCAGTGTGCACCTGAGTGCCCTTGCTGGCCAGACCACATGGCCTGAGCAGCTGCTGTACCCTCTTGGGGGGTGGGCCTTTTCAAGGCAGGGCTGTGGCTCCCCACAGGAGAAGGAGTTGAGCTTCTGGGTCTGACACCAGGAGAGGGACCCACCCCTGTTGCCATCCTGCCCTGGACATGTCTCCTCGGCTCCCTGAGCCTCCGGGGCCGCCTCTGTGAAATGGGCAGGGCGACGCCTCTGATGTAGTGCTACTGTGAGGGGCAAAGGGATGACAAACACAAAGCACCTGGGCCAAAGTCCAAGCACAGGGAAGGCTGGGCACCAAGAGCCCACCTCTCCGGCGACACTCGCGCCCGCACTGCCACCCCGCTCCTCCGGCTCCCCACCAACTCCGGCGTACGAAGCCTCTGTCTTCGCGGCTCTCTGTTGACCTCATGACAAATGTTCTTTTACTTATGTATTTAATTTACATAATTACTCTCTGCTATTTACTCAGATTTAATTTGTGTCCTTTGGAACTCGCCTTTGAAGAAGCAGCGCCGACCAGAGCCAGGAGGGAAGCGCAGCCAGGGGCCCATGGGTGCGGCCACCCCACTCCGGGAGCCTCCGAACGCCACCTCTGCAGGAGGACCCAGCTCTGGCCAGGCGCCGGCACCGCGCACAGAGCCTCACACCTCCCTAGGCCAGATGGGGGCCAGGCTGGGGTGACTGCTGCCCCCGAAGCAAGAGGGAAGGGCGCGTAAACACCTGCGGCAGGAACGACTCTCTGTCCGGCCCCAGAGGGAAGTGTGGGCGGTGCCGGGCAGGAGGGCAGGAGGCTCTGCTCAGGGAGTGCCGGGCAAGGCACCGGGCTGGAGTCCAGGAGCAGTCGGGGCACAGACGGCCCCACCAGGGCCCTCTTGGTGCACAGAGAGTGGGGCCCCGGGGTGACATGCAGATGAAGCTGGACTCCAAGGGAGGGCAGACCACAAAGGGCGGTGTGGACATACCACGGGGTGGAAGAAAGGGTTTGATTTTGAAAAATTCATTAGGCAGTTCTGTAAGAGGGGGCAGGACCTGGACGGCAGAGGTCCAGAGGTCATCGAAAGCCAAGGCCTGGCCTAGGCAGGACCCAATGGAGCCTGAACATGATGGGAGCAGCAGAATGGAGGGGAGGGCCTTTGGCTGCAGAGAAGGAAGGCAAGGAGGGAACAAGGGATGGCAGACATTGGGTCAAGCCCGCCAGGGATAGGCAACAATGGACAGAAACGTAGGAGGGAGCTGGGAGGAGAGGGCAGGAGGCTCACCCCTGGCAAGACCGCCACACCCAGCCCCGGGCTCTGCTGGCTGTGCAGGAATGCCTCCCCTCCTTCACCCTGCACCACACACACACACACACACTCACATACACTTGTATGGGCACACTCACAAGCAGGCACACTCATGTTCAGACTCACACCTTCACGAACACACTTGCTCACACACATAAACTCACTTGCACACTGATCACTCACACACACGCTCACTCACACTGGTGTGCTGGAACCAGCTAGCGCCACCTCATGAGAGCCTACTGTTCAATTTTCGATTTTGTGAGCCAGGTATTAAACACAGCCAGTATCGATTAAATTATTCAAACTTATAATTGAACAAATTATATTACAAACCAAACTGATGAATATACAAAGCTCATCACTTCCTGATTCTTTCTGTATTTTACTATTATTACTATACTACTGATGCCTATTATACCTGAAATACCATGTCCCTGCCCACTACGCATTCCCAACTCAACGCTCCATGACACCAATGACGCTCAAAATCCACCACCGTGGGATTATTTACACCCCAGAAACCAGCAAAACTATAAATCAGCGCTTCCTGTTTTCTTGGAGAGCTGGTTGTTAAGCATTTACCAGCACAGCACTGCTCACCAAGCTCACACACACTCACTCCCCACTCACCAGAGCGCATGCTCACATACCTGCACCCACACTTACCATTCACACGTACACTCACACCAATGCCCACACTCACTCCCACAGCAGCACTCAACACACACAGACATGAGCACGCATGTGTGTGTGCACACATTCACACACACAGCGCACTCCTCCCTGCCCCCCCCACACACACGCATCAGCACGTCATCTCCCCTAGTGTCACGTGCTGAAGGTCAGAAACCACACTCACACCCCGCAAGAACAGAGGCTGCTCCGGGGATGAAGTAACAGCACACTCTGTGGCCCTGGCCTCCCCCAGCCTCCCCGGGTCAGGAGCTGACTCCCCCAGAAGGTGTCCACGCTGCGGCCCCGCCAAGACACCTGGCAAGCAGAGGCTCGGTGTCTCACACTGGTGCCTCGTTTTGGTAACCGCAAGCAAGACAATGGCATCATCAGGCTGATGGTCAGTGGAGGCTGGGAGCCCTGCAAAGAGGGATGGCATGGCCCGATACCCCAACCCAGGCAGCCAGACTGTTCTGGGAACAAATGCAAGTGGCCAGGGGCCTCTGTAGCCCCACACGACCCTACTTTCAAAACACGCCTGATGAATCCCAAAATTAAACCCACATCTATATTAATTAAGAGTCAGGATCTGCAGGTCTGATAGGACTGCCGGCCCATCCATCACAAGCTCATTAACTCCCGCCAGGGCCTCTTAGGCCAGATTACAAATGGGATTCAGGGTGGGGGCCGGGGAGGCAGGGTATTACTCTGAAATATAATTTGAACTTCCCTTCCAAAATACCATTCTCAGGCTGGTCCATCACACTTCCACACCCGCTAGGGGCCCACCACAGGCAAGGGCTGGACCACAGGGCCATCCATCACCAGCCACCAGAAGGCCCTAGAAATGCCAGGGCAGCTCTAGAGCTCCAAGGAGGATGGGGACAATTGGACTCACAGTATGATCAATGTCAGCAGCAAAGGCACAACAATGGGAACATGGCTGCCAGGGTCGAGGCCAACTCTGCTCCTCTTCCCAAGGATAAATGTCTCCCCACTGGGAGTGCTGGGTGGAGAGGAGCGGAGCAAAGCCCCAGCAGGGAGCACCTTCTGCGTGCGATCCCCACACGCTCTTGTCCAGGCTCTCCTCACAGCCAGCTTCTGAGGGCAGTGTTAGAATTCCTGGTTCACAGAGGAGAAACCTGGAGCCCAGAGAGCATCCGTCACTCAAGTAATAGAGGTGACCCAGGCAGATCTGACTCCACTCTACTCTGCTGCCTCCAGGAGAGTGACCACAATAGAATATGGATCCCCAAGGACCAAAGTCCATGCATGCCCCATTCTCCTGGAAGACCTGTGACTCCCATCTGACCATGGACTGGCATCAATATCCAAGGGGGTCCATCCCACCAGCAGCAGGTCTCTGGCCAGTGACCCAGGATCCTGAGTGTCTCATTCACCACTGCATATCCTGAGCACCACACGCAGCGCTTGGCAGATAAGAACAGCTCCGTAAAGCCACATGGGGAAAATGTATGAATTAACTAATGAAAGGCCATTCTCCATCCAAGGGTGGAAGCGAGGTCCAAGAAGACCCCCCCTCACCCCGGATCATAGCAGAAGCCCATGCTGGGGCTGGGTTGTGAAGCCAGAGTGGAAGGACCGGCAGGGCTGCCATTGTAAGCTGCCTACGCATCCTCTCCAGGAGCAGTGACCATGGAGATGTCCTAACATCTCCCCATCTCATCTACCACCCCAGCAACGCCAGGAGGGCAGTTCTATCATTATCCCCATTTTACAGATGGCAAAACTGAGACTCGAGGGAGGTTAAGTGCTACAGCCATGATTCCAAAGCCGCTGCCCTTAGCCTCTGCTTTATGGGGACCTGTCTGCTATGCCCTTCGTTATTGATAGCCTCTTTTGCCTTCCAGGAAAACCAATAATCAAAAACAAACCCACACTCTGCCCAGTGTCCTCCTTCCAGGCCACTACCCGAGGCTGTACCGTGCCCTGAGGCTGGGGACTGCCCCACACTGGCCCTGGGACCTGGCCGCCCAAGCCTGAGCTGAAGGTGCAGCACCCACATCATCAGGCTCTACCGGGCCGGCTGGGCAGCCAGTCTGCCATTCTCTGCAGCACTGGCCGTGCAGCCTCCTCTTGGGGCACCAAACGGGCTCTTTCATAATCCACAGCTGCCTTTTCCCCAACTTTGCAAGGGCAACTGGAGATGTGGGTTCCAAATCTGAGTCAGAGTTTTCATTGCGATCATAGTGATTTTCAGTTTAGAAGGAAATGAGCACCCCAGAAAGCATTTAGAATTAATCCTACCATTCTGGAAGCGCAATAAAACTCTGTTAAGGATGAAATACTTGCAGTTTATCACAAGCCCTGTCACCAGGAGAAAAGAGAGATCCAATTGTCTGCTGGTTGGCACGAGTTCCTGGGGCAGTCGGAGGTGTCCAAGCTCCTGCAAAGCTCCCTCTTCTCATCTTCGCTCCCCGCCCCTTCCCTCCGACTACATACATCAGGATAAGCAAGGGACAGGTTAACAGTCCCCAGGAGTCTCTTGTGGGAGGAGGCTGGAGACTGCAGGAGGGAGGAGAGCCATTTGTCTCCTGCGGGGCTCAGCTGTGTGCCCCGGAGGAAGGTCTGAGGTTCTGCTGCAGAGTGCTGGTCTGGGGAGGATGGGAAGGCAGGCAGGGAAATGTCACGGAATGAGGACAGTGCAAGGCGTTCAAGTGCTTCCACATCTGCTGATGGGTAGGACCAAGCCCCCCAGACACCACACTCTGGACCTTATGCTCTTCCTAGAAGTCAGGAGATCAAACCTATAGATGCCATGCACAGGCTGGCCTACCAGCTCCTGGACAGAGACAAAACCTGGCTAGCAGAGGTCAGGACTAGCCTGGGATGCCAGAAGGAGAGGGAGAGAGGGGCTTTAAGGTGATGGTGTTATAAGCACAGCACCTGCAGCCGTGGGGAGAGGAGCTGCCCAGGGGGCCTCTGTTTTGCTGAAATCCAAGAGTCAGCTTCTGTGCAGGGTCCTGGGGTCAGCCTCCCCTCTCCCCTAGCTGATACCATCCAGTCCTGTGGCTTCAAAAAGCAGCCGCACCTGACGTATAGCATTACCCTGGACTCTGCCAGGGTTTCCAGACTCCTCTCTCCACTTGGAAACAGGCATTTCAAACAAAATCCAGCCCAGAGTGGAGCTCTTGATTTTCAGTCTCCCATCCCAATATCACAAACCACCCAGTGGCTCAGTCCAGAAGCCTTGGGAGTCTCCCCCTTTCCTCACTCCTCACCTATAATCCACAAGATATGTGAAACCCAACCTCTCCTCTGCC
The DNA here is from genome assembly GCF_002201575.2 of Neomonachus schauinslandi. Classification (NCBI taxonomy): domain Eukaryota; kingdom Metazoa; phylum Chordata; class Mammalia; order Carnivora; family Phocidae; genus Neomonachus; species Neomonachus schauinslandi. The sequence goes on from NC_058408.1 coordinate 112,095,150, forward strand.
TGGCTGGTCCATGCCACCACCTCTCCCAGACACTATTCTGACAGCCTCCTACGGGGCCTCCCTGCCTCTACACCACAGAGCACAGAGAGTGGTTTCTCTAAACATGAAGCAGACATGTCGCTGCCCAGCTCAGAACCCCACCAGTGGCCTGACAACATGCTTACAATGAAATCCCAAGTCCTCACCCAGGCCCAGAGAGGCTCCACAGGACACAGCCCCTGACCTGATCTCCCACCCAGCTTCCTTCTCTACCCCCTTCCCCGCCCGCAGCCACACAGACCTCCTCTCTCCTTCCCGAACACTCAGAGCTTGTTGCCACCTCAGGGACTTCACACCTGCTGTTCCCTCAGCTGGAAAGCTCTTCCCAGTCTTTATCTTACCGCCTCCTTCAAAGCACTGTGGTACTGATTCCAATGTCACTTCCTCAGAGGGGCCTTCCTTGAGCTGCTGAGTGGCCCCTCTCCCCGCCACCAGCGACTCTGCCACATCCCTGCCCCTCTTCTTCATGACACGTCTCATCTCCTAAAATGATCATCTTCACTAGTCAGTCTTCATGTCTCGTCTGCCACTGTGTCCCCGGAGCCCAGCACAGTGTCCCGCACAGAGCAGGCACCGACGGGGCATTAACGGAAGGCCCAGGTGGAAGTGAGGGGCAGCATCTGCCGTGGGAAGAGCCCAGGTTTGGAACTGGGCTGCTCTAGGTTTGAAATCAGGCCCCTCCTGGCCATGTGACCTTCAAACCTTTCAAAGCGGCAATTTTCTCATGTATAAGATGAGAATCATGATACCTTGAGGAGTGGGTGCCGGGATTAAATGAGACAGCAAGTGTACGGTGCTTGGAACAAACTGAGCCAACAGTCACTATTTTTATTAGTGACAATAACAGCAGATGTGAAAACACCTACGTGAAAGTGGGAATTGGAAAAATGACATGTGCGCAGGGAAAAAGGGAAGACGTGCACATCCGCTGGGCGTCCACCACGCCGCCGGCGCTCTGCCGGCCCGGGAGAACCACCGAGATGAATACGCGTGAGCACTGCCCTCAAGCAGCCGGGGGGCTGGGGCAGAAGCCAGATGTGGAAATGCTGGGTCCCACGGCCAAGTTACTAACTACCTCAGATCAGAGCTACGCAAGCACGAGCGAACGCCTCGCCTTTGTGGAAGACGTGGAGGAAGGGAAGGCGTGGGTGCCCAGCTGTTTGTCTGCCACACACATATCCCCCTTCTGGAAACATCTTCCAGCCCTTGTTCTGGGGAATGTCTCCCTACTCCACCCCAATTCCGCAGTTCTAGCGGGAGCTGCCATCCAGAGCAACCCCCCGCCCCCCGTTCCCCACACACTGGTCAGGGAGCCAGTGGTTCTCTCCTGATCCAGGCCAGGCTGAAAGAGGCTGTCCCCAGCTTTTTGCAAGCTAGAACTGAGAGAAGAGGGGTAAGCACTCCAATGACGAAGCTTGCCACGTGAGTTCAGGAGGTGAGAGCTGCCATGTTTCATGCCATATGGAGGAAGCAAGGCTGAGGGGATTAGCCAGTGTGCAGATGGAGAAGCAAAGGGGAAACATGGGGGGGAAGCCCTGGCCATATATATATTAAAAAAAAAAAAAATCTGGCTTCTGCAACCATGGGGTCCGGCAAGTCTGAAATCCGTAGGGCAGACAGAAGGCTGAAAACCCTCAGGTAGGAGCAAGGCGGCAGTACTGAAGCAGAATTTCTTCTTCCTCACGGAACGTTCTGGTCTTAAGGCTTTGCAAATGACTGGATGCGGCCCACCCTCACCTCCTTTATTTGAGGTCAACTGAGGGTAGACATGAACTCCATCTACAAAACCCCTAGATGAGCGTCTGCCGGCACTAGCTGACACGTGGAATGAACCGTGGCAGGCGTTCAGAAGAACGTCTTTGAGGAGGCAGGGAGGGCAGTCAGTACCGAGGACACTTTCCAGACACCGGATCCGAAGGGACATGGGCGCTTGGAGAAGGGGCAGGACTGCAGGGGAAGGAGCTAGGTTCCTCCTTGCCTGACGTGGATGGGGGGGAAATGACTGGGAAGGAACCAAAGCAATGAAAGACGGAAATTTCAAGAAACAGAGAAACTGATCTGAGGGCAAGGCCCCTAAATGGAGCCAAGAGGATGAGAGCCAGTGGATTCTCATGATCCACATCAGGGTGATGGCCAAAATCTTCACAAGCAGCCCAGCATGGACACAGATGCTGTACTCGCAAATCTGCTCCAAAGCCTCACCACACCTGTAAGGAGATCTAGTCACCCCAATATTGTGGATAAGGACATGGAAGCCCAGAGACGCTGAGTAACTTCATCAGGGTCCCACCACTAGGAAGCAGGGCTGTGGACCTTGATACAGGAAGGAAGGTGGAGAGGCTGGGGCAGATTCTAGGTGTTGCCTCCTACTTCTTGTTGGGACACCCAGAAGCCCCCCACATACACGGCAGCCATCTGTAAGACCCTCTACCTTCTCTCCTGCTGAGGTCGAATAAAGGGGAGCTCGCCCTGAGGCCCCAGGCCCCGGAGCCTCTGAAATCTCCCCCAAAGAAGAAGCACTCAGCACAGATCTGAGCAGGACTCCATGCCCTGCAGGCTCCCACTGTCAGACAGCCCAGACACACAGTGGGTCCTTCAAGGAACCCAGTGTCCCAGTTTAGAGGCCACATGGCAGGGAGATGACCCAGGCCTGCCATGCTCAACGCTTTTCTCCTTAAAGCACAACTAGTGGTGTTCCACCTGCATAAAGTCCTCCCACAGACAGCTCAGAGTGGGGAACGTTTCCCAGTGACCTGAGTCCTCAGGCCACCTCTGTTGCCCCCATGGAAGAAAGCAGGCAAAAAGGCCAGGGAGTAGACATGAGGTTACCCTGGATAAGCTGGCATCTACTCCATTTATACATGCGAGTTGGGAGCAGGCAGTCAGTAAAGGTGTCCACCATCATCCTCTTAATCATCCTCTTCATGGGGAGGAGGAGCATCCCAGCCAGGCCTGCCCTCTGCGGACGGGCTCACAGGGATGCTGCATCCCAGCCATCAGGGTAACCTGTCTCTGTCTGACTCCCAGCTGCACCCACAGGCCAACTGAGTGTCTCCCCCAGAAGGATGCTGTAGCCCCCGGAGCATGGACCAGAAGAGGCCAATAGTCACAGTTACCTCCAGGGGCTCACCCAAACCAGGGAGCATTCTTAGGACTTTCTACTGTGGCATGTCATACCACCCCCAATTTATCCAGCGAGCTAAAGAAAATGCAGCTCACCAGTCCTCCCTCTGCCAGATTTGTCCCCTGGATACATCCCTGTTCATAAGCCTCAAGGGCCCCCTGGTTCTTATCAGGAATAATTCCCATTCCTCAGCCTGAGCTGAGCCTGAGTGTGCTGACCAAAGAAAGGCCTGGCCTTGGGAGTCAGAGAGCCCCGGGCCTCAATCTTGGCTTTACCATCCAGCAACCGAGGTGCCTCTAACCTCTCTGAGACTCAGTTTTCCTACCAGTCAATCCACTGATTAAAATAAAAGAGGGGGGCACCTGGGTGGCTCAGTTGGTTGAGCGACTGCCTTCGGCTCAGGTCATGATCCTGGAGTCCCGGGATCGAGTCCCACATCAGGCTCCCGGCTCAGCAGGGAGTCTGCTTCTCCCTCTGACCCTCCCCCCTCATGTGCTCTCTCTCTCTCGCTCTCTCTCTCTCTCATTCTCTCTCTCTCTAATAAATAAATGAAATCTTTAAAAAAAAATAAAGTAAAATAAAAGAGGGAATTACAATATGGGGTGATTGGGAAAATTAAGTGAAAAATGTCAAGCAGATTGTGTTGTGCCCAGCAAATGGCAGCTACAATGGCCATCCTCAGAAATTCCCCCCACCCCAGACTCACCCTCCTCCTGACCCCCCAGAAAGGCAGATATGACTCGCCCCTGCCTGCTTTGACTTTCACGGGCGCCCCTAGTCCTGACCCTGTAGGAGTCAGCTCCAGCCCCTCTTGAGATGACAGAAAGGAGCAATTGTGTGAAGTCTCAGAGACACAAGAAAGATGGGAAACTATTCAAGCAAATGCAAAGCAAAAATCAGGGTGATCTGTCTCCCAGGCAGGCTGTGAGCCACAGGAGGATAGGGGATGGGTGATCCTCTGAGAGTCACAAGCCACAAGTGACCACGGAGCACTTAAAGGCTAATCCAGGGGCACCTGGGTGGCTCAGTCGTTAAGCGTCTGCCTTCAGCTCAGGTCATGGTCCCAGGGTCCTGGGATCGAGCCCCGCGTCGGGCTCCCTGCTCGGCGGGAAGCCTGCTTCTCCCTCTCCCACTCCCCCTGCTTGTATTCCCTCTCTCGCTGTGTCTCTCTCTGTCAAATAAATAAAATCTTTAAAAAAATAAATAAATAAAGGCTAATCCAATTGAGAAAGGCTGTGAGTGTAAGGCAGACATCAAATTTCAAAAGCTGAGTACAAAACAAAGAATATAAGATATTTCATTAATAACTTTTTCTGTTGATTACATGTTGGAACTACAATAATGAACTAAATAAATGCATCGAGCTAAACAAAATATATTAAATAAACTTCACCTGGGTCTTTTTACTTTTTCTATTTTAAATTATACACATGGTTCACATTATATTTCTGTTAGACATCATTAGGCCACAGCCTTGTCTGCTCCACAGGATACCGCCTGACTCAGCATAGCTGGTTGGCATGCTTGGGAGAGAGGCAGGGTGGCAGAGTAATTAAGTCAGCCAGGGTTCACCGTCGCGCTCCACCCCCTAACACTGGACACTTTGCTGAATCTCTCTCTGCCTCTGTTCTTCATCTATAAAATGAAGATAATAAACAGTAGTAATAAGCTCCTAGGATTCTTATGAGAATTAAATGAAGTAACACACACGCAAAGCAGGCAGATCAGTACCTGGCATGTACTAAGGGCTAAATCGGCTCTATCACCATCATCACCACCATCATCACCAGCACCAGCACCACCACCACCACCATCATCATCACCAGCACCATCACCACCATCATCACCACCACCAGCATCACCACCATCATCACCATCATCATCACCACCATCATCACCATCA
>NC_058408.1:112100225-112285893 GCF_002201575.2 Neomonachus schauinslandi
CATCATCACCATCATCATCACCACCATCATCACCATCATCATCACCAGCTCCACCAGCGCCACCATCATCACCACCACCATCACTACCACCATCACCACCATCATCACCACCACCAGCACCACCACCATCATCACCATCACCATCACCACCACCATCACCATCACCAGCATCAGCACCACCACCATCATCACCACCATCATCATCACCAGCACCACCAGCGCCACCATCATCACCACCACCATCACCACCATCCATCATCATCACCACCGGCACCAGCACCGTGTATGCCAAAGCACACTTGTCCACCCCCATATAGACTTCAATCTCTAAACTAGATATTGGGCCAGGTTGCATCTGATTTCCATCCTGAGGGCCCATCATAGGTACACATTATGCCAGTCCTTGCTGAAGTCCCTGGCTGAGGGCAATGCCCACCATGTGCCTATCCTCCATCCCTAATGAGCGAACTTCTCCAAAGCACACATTCCATCTCAGCCATGTGGAACTCCCGGCTTGGTCCACATCACCTATTCTTCCCCTCCTCTCCCAGCCGCCATGCCTTCTGCAGGCCAACCCTAGCATGACCACTCTCAAGTTACTCTTGGGGAAGGATGACATGAATAGTTTACACAACATGCCACCAGGAAGGAAGTTCGATGTGTACCTTCTGCCATTCAGAGGAAAGGGAAGAAGGAGGAATAGTCAACAAAGGGTCTGAAGGCTGAGTGGCCACGAGCTGCTAGTGGTTACCACTCTCCAGCCCGAGTGCCTGCCCAAAGCTCTGCTCCAGATGAGCTGAGCAGAGAGAAGCTCCTCATTAGCAACCCCCAGTATTACAGGGAGAAGGCGGCCATCCACATGAATTGAGGGCCTGCTATGAGCCAGGAACCATGCCCTACCGAGTTAGCCTTTAAAACAATCCTGCCAGGTGGGAATAAGCACCCTCATTTCCTAGATCCGTAGCCTGAAGCTCAGAGAGGTGAAGCAACTTGCCCAGGGTCACACACGGCATAAGTGGGGAAGGAAGGAATGGAATTTAGGGGAGTCCAGCTCACAAGCTGTTCTCGTAGAATCATATAATCTACTGTCAGAGTTCACACTCACACACTGAGAATCAAAGCCTCTCATTCTTAGAGGCTGAAAGCCTTCATGCATCTCTCGACATCTGTTTGGAAGTTCTTCTCAATACTCAAGAACCAGGGAGTTCGTGCTAAGAAGTGTTTGCCCAGCCTGCTCTCAGGAAAGCTGTGCATCCATCGTGGGCCTCCCACTCCTCAGCCCGCAACAACAGTCCGACTATGTGAAACGTGAAAAAAGCTACGACCATGCAAAAGCCCCCTTACCCTGGCCACACAAGCCAGTAACCCGGAGAAGCCAGTGTGAGCCACGCCCTTCGCAGTGAGAGATGGCATGAGAAAATAAGCTGATACCACGGAGTGTTGGGAAAGAAAAACAAGTTCCGGGCCGCAGTCTGACATCCTAGCACATTCAGGTGGCTCAGGAAACATGGGGATCTTTATGCTGGGATTTCTGAAGCTTTGTGGGGCGGGTGGCCTAAGAGAAGAGTAGGGACACTTGGAGAAGTGACAGTCTGAGAAGCCATGTCGAAACAGGCAGCGACCGGAAGGCACAGCATCTGTGAAACTCTCGCTCTGCACCAGGTGTGGGGGTAAGTGGTTGAAGTGATTCCCCACCGAGCGCTCCTGGTTCCCGTGAGAAATGCTGTCAGCCCATTACACACATGAGAACACTGAGGCTTGGGCAGTGCACTGAGCCAGGAGAGAACCTGCATGGCTGAGGTTGGGACCCTGAGGGAGGGCCGTTCTGGGCATGAGAGCTTGAGGGGGTCTCCAGAAGGATTTGTCCTTGCATCAGCCAGAACTCGCCTTCTCAAACATGCTATAGACCTCTCGGCACATGACCCCGCTCTTGGCAGGGCGTTCAGCGAAGGAGGCAGTGATGACCCCCTGGTTGATTTCCCCACAACAAGGCTTGCAAGCAGGTGCTGGTGGTCACGAAGGACCCGAATTGCGGAGAGGGCCGGGGGTGGAGGGATTGATAATAACATCTCTATCCACTCAGAAATCAAGAGGAAAATGAAACAGAAATTACACCCAGCTCCTTCCTGCTAAAACCAAATCAATAGAGAAGGCAAAAAAACAAGTGTGCTTTATTTTCTATGAACTTCCAACTGTCACACTCTGTTGACAGGAGGAAAAGGCTGACGGCCGCACAGGAACCTCGCGCGTGGCAGCTGGGTGAAAGCAGGCCTGTTCTAGGGAACGTCAGGACCAAGAACCCGCAGCGAGGCCGGGCCTGTGTGTGCTCTGAGGGTGTCATGAACACTTCTCACTGAAAGGCAGTGTGAGATAAATGGGTGTGTTCTGGCGCTGGCGATGTATGCCAACGGATCCCAGTGTCCTGGGCAGCAAGGCCCAAGGAGGTAATGGGGAAAGGGTGCAGCCATCACAGGGAGGAACAGTCCCACGAGCAGAGATGGGAAAGGGCGAAATCACAGGCATCTTCACTGTGTCCCTGCTGAGGCCCAGGAGCCCTCACCTTCCCTGGGCCCAGGAGGAAGCCTGGGTACACCAGCAGCTGGGGACCAAGGGCCCAGTCGGCCGCCTTCCAGCCGCGGCCCCTTCAAGACACGGGAAGCCAGAAGTGTCTGCAAGGCTGGATGGGATGGCAGTGCCCAGTGCACCCCTCCTCAATGTTCCTTCTCAACGGTCCTACGGGGTCAAGCGTGTTTGGAGGCCCACCCTCCTTCCTGGGGGGAGGGGCGCGGGATACAGCCCAGTGAACTCTGCTTGGCAGGGAGGAGAAAAAAGCAGATGCATGAGCTGTGATCATCCCCAGCTACCTCCTCTGCCCGTGGCCTTGGGTCCATCTAGCCCGCAGGACGGTCACTGTCTGAGCCAGAGGCAGCCAGGGTCCAGCAGCAGGGGCACGAGCGTGGGACAGCACGCAGAGTCTCAGTCTCTGACCCCCTCCTCCAAGTTTCAGTTGGCCAACTACCTTCCAGTCCAGGATGCCAGGCTCCTGCCTCTGCAGCCTTCACCACCGGCTTAGAGCTGACAAGTCAACAGTGTCTTTAAGGCATGCGCTGAGACATGGCCGTGGGGCCTGTGTTCAGAGAACCATTATCCCCAACGGCCCCCCAGCTCTGCCTCTGCTGCCCACCTCAAAGGCAAGATGGACCACGGAGAGCCTCGTCTCAGCCAGGGGATATGGAACACCCAGGACAGCCCACGGGGTTCAGAGGCAAGCACCTGGCCAGGCTCCACTACTCTTCCCTCCCCCACTCCCACTGCCACATACAGGCCCGGGGTGGATAAAAGCCCAGCGACCCCGGCCCACTGCCAGCCCGTGGAGCCACTCCCTGGCTCTCCCGCCTCATTTTCCCAGCCTCCTGCCTCCCTGCTCCTGAATCTCAGCCCCCATGTCTTCCTCCAGACCCTGTGTTCCAATGCCATACTTGGTATAGGACTCTCTCACTCAGCAACCCATCCTGAGCCTGGTTCTGGAACCCCCTCAGGCTCATGTCCACACAACTGTGGGTCAGATACACCCCATGCCCCCCGCCAGGCTGCCCTGCCGGGAGAGAAAGCCGCAACGCCCACAGCCCTGCTTGTCACAGTCCATCCCGGCCTCTGGCATGCAGGGCATGGCCCCAAAGGCATTCCCTGGGTGTTGGGCCACCGGCCCAGGCTCCAGGCCCACACCACACCAAGAACAAGTCACCCGGGCTACAGGCACACTATCAATGCTCAGTTAGCAATTCCACTGACCCAGGACAAGCTAATCTCTCCCTCAACTCTCACCAGCCATGTTCCTTCCCCTCCCCTCCCCCAAGGAGCTAGTGCCCCCAGAAGCAGCTCCTGGTGCCCTGCAAGGGGCAGGGGCAGCCAGAAAGCCCCAGGCCAGCCAGGACTGACGGAACCCCACAGAGCTGCCAAGAAAGGCTCAGGCTGCTCGGTGTGGGGCAGGGGGCAGAGGAGTCGCTCTCCCCTGCCACAAGGTTGAGGCCTGCCCTGTCCAGGCTCCCCAGGCTGCCCAGGGTGAATGTAGGATGGAGACTGGGATGGGGAGGGATGCGGATTCTGCATCTCGAAGGAGAGATTGCTACTTTCCTAAGACACTCATGATATGTCAGCCCACAGGCCTGACAGCCTTCTCTGGGGTCCTGGTCTGCCTGTTCTGCTCTCCCAGCCCCAGCCCCACCCCTGCTCTGGCTCACAGGGTCTCCACGCATCTCCCTGCATACCTGCTCAGTCTGCCTTTGGGGCTGAGGCTGCCTTTCCCTGCTAGAGATCAACCTCATCTCATCTGCTCCTCCCCGGCCCTGGGCCCCAAGACCACCACGCCCCTGCTCTGCCAGGAAGCCCGGCACCAAGGAAATACACACCCTCAGCGCGGCGGGTGGGGGCCCCAAGCCAGCACCCGCCTTGCCCCAAGCCTTCCTACCCCACACTTCTTAATCTGCACCACTCCACAGCTGGGCAACCTTTCAAAGACAAGGGAAGTGAGGTTCAGAGCAGTAAAGTAGTAGGCCCCACATCCCTCAGCCTGGTGTGGCAGAATCTGAATGCACACCCGGGGGGGGCAGGTGCTAACTTAGTGCTTCCCTCACACACCTCGTGGGGCTGCAGCCTGTCAATAGCCCCGATCCTGGGAAATACTCACCAGGCAGGCAAAGCCAGGGGCTGCCCCATGGACCCAGAGCTCCAAACTAGCTTGCTTCTGTCATCAGGGCCATCCCATAAAATACTTCAGCGGCATCTAAGCAAAGGCCCTTTCTTGACCATCACCCAGACCATCCTCACCCTCTCCAGGACTCAGGGGAGCTTCAGCCTCACGTCTCCACAGCCCCCCAGCCCCCAGCCTATGTGTGCTGGGAGAACACACAGCACCCCCCCCCACAACACCCTCACCCACAACACACAGCAGCTCTACGTCCAAACAGACCTTATGCCTTTATGCTTTCAAAAAAATGGTCCCCAAGGCCCTTCACATACACAGGAAACCCTCTGTTTTGGAAGGCTGGATCTGTAGAATTGAGAACAGAAATTGGGTTTGCACTGCTAGAGGCCTTACCTAAAAAGTAAGCTCCTGGAAACAAGAAAGATTGGCAGGTTAACGTTTTTGTGATACAGCTCTTTTCTCTGGGGCATCCAACTACCTTTGTTTTTAAGGGATATACAGTGTGCAGGTTGCTGGTTACCTGGCCCTGCCCATACCTGGAGGACTCACTCAGGAGAGGAGGAAGAGGGCACCACACCTGCTGAATCCCTGCTCAGTGGTAGGGACCGTGGGGGCCACCCGCCTATGGTCTCTTATTTAGTCTTCTTCCTGGGAAGTAAGATCAACCCCACTGAATGGCTGAGAGGATGAGGAGCAGACAGGATGAAGAGGGGCCCCAGGAACCCAGCTGACGGCAGACTGCCTGCACAGGGTCACCACACTGTCCACCTCACAGGGTGCTGGTGTGGCAGGAAAGGGTCTCCAGCCTGAGAACCCTGCACCACCACACCAGCTAGCCCCACGCCCAGCCCAGGTGGCCCAGCCCAGGTGGGGGCCGACCGTGGAGCCAAACCCCAGCGGCGCTTTTGTGGACGCACCAGGCCAGGCAGAGTGGGAGGGGCCGCGTGAGCTCAGCGAATAGATTATCCACTTCGATTATTTTATCTAACGATGACATTTGTACTGTAAAAGTCAGCACAAAAATCAATGAGTTTTAAAGGACAAAATCGGGGGGACGCTCCAGCCCAGTGACCTGGGACAGCAGCCCAGGAACCAGGAGGAAAAAGTCTCAGAACTAGGCAGGGAAGGTGGGGGGCCCCCCAAGACACCAGAACCTGGGTAGGTCCACTCTCATCAGCCCCCTGTAGAAGAAAACAGAAAGGTTGGTGCTGAGACCCAGCCCTGGACCCTCAGCTTGTGAAAAATATGTACTGAGTGGCACCTGGGCAGGCAGCCAGCTCAACACAGGCACAGAAAGCACTCCCCGCCCTCGCCAGGCGCCGTGGAGGAGACCGATGTGTAATTAAACCAATACTCACACAACCACATACTTACATTACAATCACACAACAGCAAAGTCTGCGGGTCAGAAGGGTCAGGGAAGGCTTCAGAGAACTGATTTTAAGCTGAAGCTTGGAGGAGGGGTAGACAGCGGGGACAGCCACTGGTACTTGGAGGAACAGCATTGAGGCAGATGGAAGAGCAAGAACAAAGGCTGGGAGCTCAGTTACCTCAAGGACCTGAGAGAAGCCCCTTCCTCCAATCCCTGGGATCTGCATGATTTGGCCCCTCCCACTGGGCCCCAAGGGGTAGAGGATGAAGGTGGGTGTGCAGCCTTCCTGCCTACACGTTAGCAGCAGGGGGAAGCCATGCAGGCAGTGGTGAAGCATGTCTCAGACCAGAAGGCCCACCTGGGATCCAGAGCCGGGGAGAAGGAGCGAAGAACAGTGGACAGAAGCACATGAGTGGTAACAAGTGGCAATCCAGGAGCCCACCGATGGTGGCGGGGCTGCCCTCAGCTGGCTACTCTGTGCTCCCAGAAGCAGACTGTGCTCTGGGCAGGACACATGGCCACAGAGCAGATGCCAGGGCTCTCTCCACAGGCCCTGGCTGTGTCCAACAGAACGAAAACCAATTCTGCAGGCCTAGAGGTTTGCTACTAGAGCACACGTCCCGCTCTCCTCTATTACATCCTGGGGGAGAGGGGGCACAAGGTGAGGGGGCAGGGAACCCTGGGACCAGGTAGAGAGGAGTGATCATGTCACGTGGGCAGGCTGTGGTGTCGTCGCTCATTCTCAAGCTTTCTGTAGGAAATGCCTGAGGAGCCCTATTTCTGTATGAAGGACCAGGCCCAGGCTGCACCAAAGAGGAAAGAAAACGGAGCTCTGGGCTCTGCAGGACCAAGAAGCAGAAGTGTGGCACAGTTTGCTGGCTTCCTGAAGACGCAGAGCCTCCAGATAGACCCTTGGAGGTGAGGGCTAAGACAGTCAGTACCTGCTGGAGCCTGGGGGCTGAGGAGGGACATGGGGCTGGAACAGTTTACAAAAAGACAGACACGATTTTGAGATTTGGGTTAGGTTTAAGGTTAGGACTGGAGCTGCAGCTAAGGGTTAGGATTGGGGTTGGTCTGGGAATAGGGGTAGGATGAGTGTTGAGCAAGGTGAGTGGAATCCCTTCCTTTATTCTCAAATGTTAAGTGAGAGTCTGTCCCATAGACCTCCTAGTCCTAAGGGTGTATTGGAGGAGGACGCATGGGGTGGTATCTATCGCAAGGCAGGCAGGGCTGTGAGTTGCTGGTAGTCCCAGGAAGTGACCCCCAAGCAGGCCCCTGGGATTCAGGAGGTGAGACTCACCTCCCTGCTCACACCCCCAGAAATCCTGAGCAGTACAGTGACTCCCATCACACCCAGATGAGGTCTGAGTCATGCTGGCTGGACATCAGAGCCCAGGGAAATGCCAGAATGCTGAAGACACAAGAAAACATTTCACGGTTCATTATTGCCTAAGCCAACCTCGACCCATGGCTGGCCTCCATAATGGGAGATGTATCATTCTCAGCTGTGCTTTTGGTCACTGTCATCATGTAGCACCATTTACTGACCCTCAAGGCCAACTTTACCAGCACTTTACATACGGTTTTCCACTTAGTTCTCACGAGAACTCTGTACAATTTATGCGAGTGTTCTATTCTGCAGATGAGCACATGGAGGTTTGGAGAGCATATGTCACTTAGTGCAGTCCCACAGCTGGGAAGTGTCAAAGCAGGACCTGTAGCCAGGATGGCCAATGGCTAGCCCACAGAAGTTGGCTTGGCTGACATTTAGAGTTTAGGTAAGAAGAAATATGCTATCTTTGCTTTCCCAACCCAGAAGGTTAAGTGTGACCAGAATGCAGTTTCCATCGGTCCCTACAGCCAAATCAAAGTCTTTGCTGGGCAGTCTCTATTTCCACATTGTTTCTGGCATGGTTGGTCGTACCTCACTTCCCAATGAAGTCTGAGCCATGCCCCAACCCAAAGTCCTGAGTTCTCAGGCTCAGAACCTTCCTGCCTTTGTGTTTGGGAACCTATGGTGTCTCCGCCTGCCTGCCTGCTGCAGGAGAAATGCTGGGGCTCTGTTGGCAGGGAGGCTGAATGGAGAGCATCCCCTGCCAGCCCAGGAAAGGCCAAGGCAAGTGGGGCAGAAGGAGAAGACCCCTCCCTCCCTACAGCACAGCAATCTTCCCCACAACCCCCCGAGCCATCTTGTAAGGAAACCCATAGTCATTCCACAGTCTGAGCGCTGGTGGGGTAGAGAGCCAACATGGGGCTTTCAAGGAGGAACAGAGGACCCGGCCCTGGGAGGGTATCCAGCTATGGGCAGGAGGCCAGACCCTCCTTGCTCCCATCTTCCTGGGGATGGGCAGAGGAGAGGGGGCCACAGAGTCAGCCTAAATGCCTTCCTACCTTCAGAACCACTAGGCCAGCCCCAGAAAGAGCACTTGTCTCCTCTGGAAGAGAACCATGCATCTCCCCAAGATGCACAGGATAGCTCCCATAGGTCACACACAGCCCTGCCCCTGGCTCTCCCCAAGGACCCCAGGACCAGGCAAATGGACCCAAGGTCCTGTGGGGAGAGAGGAGTTGCCACCGGGGTGGCAGGAGGGAGGGCTTCTCTGGAGCATCCTTCAGTTCTCCCCAACAAGCTGGGGCTGGACCTCCCCACGTAGTCCTCACCAAGGCCAGGCGAGCTCCACAGCATTGTCCCTGCTTTATAGATGAGGAAACCGAGGCTCTCCTACCTTCTCCTCCTCACAGCCATGGTGGGGTCAACCCGCCCCAATCTATTCCTCAGCCTGTGGCTTCGGGACACAGAAGAGGGCTGACCGAGCAATGGGCATGGTTTGGGCCAGATACAGTTTGGGCATCTCAAGGGACATCTGTGAAGCCGAAGACACTGTCTTCAGGGGAGGAGAGATTCAGGGCTGAACCACTGAGACTGGAGGGAAGCACCCCAATAGGCCCACCATGGGTTCTCAGGGAAGGAAGGAGTATAACAAGCCCTGTGGACCCCACAGCTTCTGTGCACACAGTTCAGGGTCAAGAGCTGTCTGAGTACAGTGAGGGCAAGAGAAGAAGGGAGCATGGGGCGCCTGGGTGGCTCAGTTGGTTAAGCGACTGCCTTCGGCTCAGGTCATGATCCTGGAGTCCTTGGATCGAGTCCCGCATTGGGCTTCCTGCTCGGCAGAGAGTCTGCTTCGTCCTCTGACCCTATCCCCTCTCAGGTGTTCTCTCTCTCTCATTCTCTCTCTCTCAAATAAATAAATAAAATCTTTAAGAAAAAAAAAAAAGAGAGAAGAAGGGAGCAGTCAGGGCAGGCTGCCTGGAAGGCGCAGACATAGGCATCAGTGGTTTGAAATCCCTCACAGGCATGAGTGCAGCCCAAGAGGTCCAGACTCTACAAGAGGCACCAACAGGCAAGATCAGCCTGCACATGGGTGGGCCTTGGTTCCCCTGCCTCGGGCAGTGTGGTGACTAGGAGAAAGAACACAGGCCTTCAAGTCCAAGACAAATCTTTCCCCCAGCATTTATGGGCTGTGTGACCTTGAATTGAACCACTCTGAGCCTCAGTTTCCACTTCTGAGAAATGGGCCCTGTAACATGTACCTCACCAGGCTGGTGTGCAGAGTGCAGAGCCAGTGAGACAATGCAGGCCAGGTAAAGCGAGTTGTTCCTGCCTTCGTCCGTCACACAGACACGGGCAGGCCCTGCCCCCATAGGAGTCTGTGTTCCCCTAGGGTGCATCTGAGCCTGGGAGTGAGATACCTCACCTTTGGTCCCAAGAGAATTGCCAACACCCAAAGAGCCTGCTGTTCACACAATGGCTGAGGCGGCATCCCCCTGCCCTGCAAGGCAGGGAGGGGGCGGTGGACCCCAGCCAACTACCTGCCGTTCTCCTGTGAAGCTACCCTTCCTCACACGCTCCAGCCCTGAGGCAGCCCCGGCAAAACCAGACAAGAGCAGCAGGCTAGGCACCACTGGGAGGGACAGAACACACACTGACACACAGAAGTACTCACTCACATATTCAAACACACACACGACTTACGGAAGTGCCGGCCTCCACCGGACCTTCTGCTAACCCCATCCACTCAGCTCTGTGGGATGGGGCAGAGGGACCTGGGGAAGGTGTGCGTCAGAGTGGGGTGAATGCGGAGCAGCACTGGCCCAAGTCCACAAGCCCAGACAGAGAGATGGATTCTGTGAGTTCAGCTCTACCCTTGGGGTGGGGAGGTCAAGCTGGAAGGGGGAACACAGGCTTACGATCCCCACCCTAATGTTCATGAGTGCTCAGGGCTGCTGAATGCCCAGACATTTCAGGGAGGCTGCAGGACACGGGCTCTCACATGGGAGGTAGCTTCTCTGCAGTGATCCAGGCCAACCCAGGACAAGAGCTAGACCTGACTGCATAAAGGGCTTGAGTCAGACCCACGGGTTCAGTCACAGCAGACCCAAAAGGCCAAGTGGCCTCTGGAAACACGACTCTGAGAAAGCCAAGTACCCAGTACTGGGCTGACACGGAGCCTGGACAGATGCAGAAGGAGACAAGCAATCATGGGCTAGTCCAGCCATTCTGTGACCCCAGGGGCAGTGGTATGCTGGTGAAGGTTTAACAACGGGTTATCTGAAAGTAAATAAAGATAGGTGACAGATCCATAAATAAATAGATGATAGACAGATAGATAGATAGATAGATAGATAGATAGATAGATAGATAAACAAGTTCTTGATTTGCCGTGTTTGCAGACTGCCTTGGTGTAAATACTTCTATTATGATCCATTTCAAGCTACCAAAATGACATCACTGAGCACAGAGTTTGGAGCCAGCTGGTGTGAGCCACTTCCTGCGCACTCCTGTCCCAGGGGGCATGTGCTTGTGCCTGGTTCTATTTCGGAGGTGTAGAGGGGAAGCCAGCAAGAAGAAAACAGGGGACGCTAAAGAGCGTCCGGTAAGGCCTGGTGATTCAAGCAAGTCAGAGAAATGCAAAATTCCTCCAGAAGTTTCCCAGCGGAGATCCAGGAAGGGATTTCTAGAACACAGCCCCTCCCACACAGCGGAAAGGCTCCCGTTCTAGAGTCAAAACTCCCCTCCACACACATCCTGCAGAAGGAACTGCCTGCAGATGCCGCATCCCCAAAGATGTGCTGTTGAAACAGCCCAGTGGCCACCCATGTAACTCAGTCTGGGGCTCTGAGAACCCATCCTGTTCAGGGTACAGTCACCTCACTTGTCCTGCTGCTCGGGGCGTGGTCAGTGACAGCTGGCACGGGGAGGAGAGGCAGGGGAGAGGTAGGGAAGAGGCAGGGGAGAGGCCGCACCCGCTCAGGCACCTGACCCTCCAGGGCTGCAAGCAGTGCTGGGACTCTCAGTGGGCACGCCTTTCCCACCATCCTTAGTGAAAACCAAATTTCCCAAGCCTCTTCCAGGAAGTCCCCAGGCAAGCCAAGGACGCAAGGGAATCAAGGAGCCAGGGGACCATGACATCCAAGCCAGCCCCACCCCCACCCCCCTGTGCCCTGGGATTGGGCTCCCGCACCAACTCAGCCAGAAACACTCACCCTGCCTCACGGCTGCCTGAGCCCAAGGCGCCGGGCGTGGCTCTGCCCTGGGCTCTAGCGCCCACCATCTGTAAGTCTTGGACGCATCCCCCCCAGCTTCAGTTTACACCCCTGTAAAGTGGGGCTCTGACAGCCCTCCTCCCCAGAGTGACGAGTGACCCAGCACAGGGCCGGGCTCCAGAGGTCCCTGCCCCGGGAGAAGGCCACACCCTGTCCTTTAATGAATGGACCCGCTCTCCTCCCCAGGGGAGAGCTTCTGCTCTGCTCCAGAAGGATACACCGCCTCTGCTCCCCCAGGGGCAGGCGAACCACAGAGAAGCAATCAGCAAAGGGCCGGTGGCCCAACAAAACCTTCCCGCTGTCCCACGCGCACACGCTCCGAACACGGGAGGACAATCCCACTGACATATTGGGTTGACAAAGGAGGCAGAAGTCCTGCCCGAGGATGTGTCAGAGCAGAAGGGAAGCTATTTTGGTCCATGTTCTGGGAGCTGAATGGATTGCTGGACCCGGGCTTCCGTCTATTTTCAGTCAAAAGCCAGTTTTAAGCGGCATGTTTACTCACAGGTTTCGCTCTACACACAAGTCAGGAGGAATGTTTACCCTCTGTACTTCTGCCCCCTAATTAAGTACTCTTGATTTTCCTGCCTTCAGACCTTCCATCTGGCGTGTCTTCCCTCCGAGGCAGCGGTTCTCAAACTCTGCGGTATGTCTGAATCACCCAGAAGCTTCTACTAATCTCCGTACCGTGTACCAGTGACAACAGAGCGCCCAGAGGCAGGACTCAGGCATCGGGTTTTGTTTTTTTTTTTAAGATTTTATTTATTCATTTGAGACACAGAGATACAGAGAGAGAGAGAGAGAGAAAGCATGAGCAGGGAGAGAGGCAGAGGGAGACGGAGAAGCAAGCTCCTCGCTGAGGCAGGAGCCCGATGTGGGGCTCGATCCCAGGACCCCGGGATCGTGACCTGAGCCGAAGGCAGACGCTTAACCATCTGAGCCACCCAGGTGCCCCCGGGTTTTTTGGTTTTTTTTTTTTAACTCCCCAAGTGATTCCAACATGCAACCACTACAGGAAGCAGGCTTTGGCCCTGCTAGGGCAGCCAAAGGTTAAACTAACGGGACAGTACTCCCTTGCTTCATACTCCTAGGAATGACCAGGGAAGGGACCTGAGGCAGCCAAGGCACTGACTGAGACCTTCCACCCTGAGCCCAGGGGTTTGGTCTGCAAGACTGGAAACTGGAAACCCCAACATCGGGGCCAGTTCTGCAGGTCAGGTGTCTCTCTGTCTCTCACCACAGTTTAGTCAATTAAGGAATTATTGAAGGAAGAGAGATAAATTAGGAGATGGTGAATCAATTAGATTAACTATGAATTAGCATTGTATCTGTTAATGGAGGTGAGAATCTAAAGCTGTACCAAGATACCAGATGTTCCCCTAAGTTCTGCCACCTGAAAAATATGAGTAGGGAATACAGGACAGTGTAAGGACCGAGGTAAGAATAGGACCCCAAAAATACCACACTGCCCAAAGTATTTTCAAGCTTCTGTAAGAGATGTCTTTTTTAATGACCAAAATTGTGGAGGGATATGAATAATCTATTTTAGGGATACTTAGAAGGCTTTTAATTCCAGACCAGAGTATGGTCATTAAAACCTTAAGATGGTGGGCGCCTGGGTGGCTCAGTTGGTTGGGCAACTGCCTTCGGCTCAGGTCATGATCCTGGAGTCCCGGGATCGAGTCCCGCATCGGGCTCCCTGCTCGGCAGGGAGTCTGCTTCTCCCTCTGACCCTCCCCCTCTCATGCTCGCTCTCTCATTCTCGCTCTCAAATAAATAAATAAAATCTTTAAAAAAAAAAAAAAAAAAACCTTAAGATGGTAATTCTACCTAAACCACTGACTTCCAGGGTTTTCATCACATGATACATATTAAGCACTTCAGAAAGGAAATGCTAGAGGAAAATGCACCCCCCACACACGATAATTTCCGTAAAGCACTCAGAAACCCTACATGATATGCCAGGCTCGCTTCTAAATACTTTACACATAGTATGTTATTTTATCCTTAACTCTGTGATGTGGGTGCTTTTTTTATTCAAACAGTTTTATTGATATATAATTTACATGCCACAAAACTCATCGGTTATATGTGTACAAGTCAATGTTCTTTTAATTATACTCAGAGTTGTGCAGCCATCCCCACAATCTAATTTTAGAACACTCCATCATCTTAAAAAGAAACCTCATGTCCATTAGCAGCTGCTCCCTGCTATGGTCTAAATGTCTGTACCCCACGCCCCCCCCACACACACAATTCATGAAATCCTAATGTGATGGTGTTGGGAGGTGCTTTGGTCATGAGAGTGGTGCCCTCCTATGAGATCAGTATCGGGAGGTCCTTAAGTCATAAGGCTTGAGCCCTCCTACAAGATCAGATCCCACAGACCTCCCTACCCACCTCCACCATGTGAGGACATTGCTGGAAGTTGGTTGTCTCCAACCCAGAAGAGGGCCTTCACCAGATACTGAATCTGCCGGCACCATGATCCTGGAGTCCCCAGCTTCCAGAACTGTGAGAAGTAAATGTTTGTTGTTTATAAGCCACACCGTGTCTATGATATTTTTTTATAGCAGCCTGAAATGACTGGGATACTCCTTATACCCCTCATCCCCACCCCAGCCCCTGACAACCACTTTCTGTCTCTATAGATTTTTGCTATTTCGGACATTTCATATAAATGCAATCACACAATAAGTGGTCTTTCATGACTGTCTCCTTTCACTTAACATAATGTGTTCGAGGTTCCCCCCCATTAGAGCGTTTTCCAGTACTTTAGTCCTTTTTGTGGCTGAATAATATTCCACGGTATGGGTAGACAGTAGTTGCTACCATAATCCTCACTTTGCAGAGGGGAGTTACTACCCAAGGTCAGAGGATGACTCTGTGCAGAGCAGACAGTCTGCCTCCAGAGTCCACACTTAAGCTGCTTAAGCCTCCCACTGTAAGTGCTAGCCTATTTAAGCCCATGGTATGACTCATTTTCCTGCAAAAAATAATATATATTATATATATTATTTATATGCATATAAATAATATATTATATGCATGTAATTTTACAGAAGTATCCAGGGCTAAAAGCAAGCTGTCTAGGAAACACAATTGATAGTTTCCTGTTCTCATTAATATTTGCTCGTTACTTATCCATTCATCCTTCCATCTGCTCCTCTCTAGCAGGGAAGTCATAACAGCACCTAAGATTCCAGAAAAGTTAAGGTATAAAAACTAAAACAATATTTTCTGCATAACTAGATGAAAATTGCCATCACGTGATTTTATTTTACTGCATATTACAGAAAATTTCAAACACTGAGAAAGTGTAAGGAACCCCCAGGTACCTGTCACTCAGTGTCAAGTCCTATCATGTATACCTTCCCCCCTCCAAATTATTTTTGAAAAAGATCTCCAACACTGTATCCTTCACATGCAAGCACTTCAATTGCCTCTCAAAAAGACAAGGGATTTTTTTTTAAAGACATAAACACAATACCATGAGTATGCCTGAAAAAGTGAGTATTCAATTCAGTATTCAAATTTCCCATAAGCAATGTTTATACAGTTTTTTCAAATCAGGATCCTGATAAAGTCCATGACATGCGGCCAACTGCTGTACAGATCTCGGGTCACTTCAGTCTCTACTTTGCCCCCTGTCTCCTTTTGTTCCCTAAAGCAGCATACCAAGGTCCCCATGGCCTTAGGGAATCATAAGAAGTTATATAAAGATGTGCGTGTGAACGTGTGTATGTGGGTATGGGTATACAAGTCTAGATACGGATGTCAATATAGATACAGATACAGTGCCTCAGCATCTTGATCTGGTTATTCCCTATTATTTCTCTCCCCTTTTCTTACTCCCTTACTCCCAGGGAGCATTTCCTCCACTTACCTACGCCCACCAAAGCAGGGGGGAAAAAAAAACCTCAAAGAAAGTGCCGCCCTACATTTGAGAAGATTCACAGCTAGTTTTTCGTTTCTCACTTCTGAGATTCTAGATGGATCCAGCTTGGGGGAGAGTAAAAGCAAAGGCCAAATGAAACTAAAAAAGCAAATTGGAAAGAGAGGGGATAGAGGATCAGGCAAAACTTGCATTAAGGGGGACCAGGAGAGAGAGGAAAAGATTTGGAGGGGCTCACGAAGGCAGGCTCCCCCTCCCCACTGGCTCACCACCCACAGACCACCCATCCTTCAGCCATCCTGCACACTTGAGAGATCCCCAACAGAGAGTTTAAGGTGGAGATGAGGGACCTGCCCAAGGCAGATCGGAGCTATTAGAAGGGGCAGTGGTGGCCAAACTGCCATTGTTCTGTATAACGTATGAGCATGAACGGACGTGGAGGCAGAGACAGACCTCATCCTAACAAACACTGATTAAGCACCTTCTCTGCCAAACATGGAGATACACAGATAAGTAAATGATGGATACAGATGGACAAATCAATATACCCATAGATACAGACAGATGGGAGGACACACACACACTTTCCTGGTGGCTGTCCACACACGCACTTGCATATGTACGCACATGCGCAAACCAGCTGCTAGATACGGAGGGAACTAGGGGCAGATACTGAGTACACTGGGCACAGGGACGGTGGGGGAGGGGGGATGCCTGAGCCACTTCCTGTCCAGGGCACCCACCCACCCTCACGCTGCCTCCTGTCCTCTCCACCTCAGACTCCAGGGGACCCTTCTGGACGCTTCCCTCCCTCTTCAACCAGCCATCATCCCACTACAGTGCCTGGAACTGTCAAAGATGGTCTTCCCTTTGCCCACAAATGAACACATGAATGACTTTAGATACATCAATCCAGGACACCCTAATAAGAGCTAATGGCTTAATGGTTAGCAATGAAAGTTCTGGAAATTTGGGGGTGTCAGGCAGACCCGTTCCTTCGCCCGTGCTGCCTCTCATGAGCTTTGTGATCTTGGACAAGTCGCACAGCCCTCCTGTGCCTCAGTTTTGTCACCTGTAAAAGCAGGTAATGATCTTGCCATGAGGATGAAACCAGATCAAGAATGCCAGGTTTCTGGCACAGTATTTTCCATGGAGTAAGTGATTAGTACATGTTTCCTGAAGATCAGCCCTGCGTCAAATACACCAGGGACTTCCCCAGCTGTCATGCTAGAGAGAAGCAACCTCAGACAGAGCAAAGAGCTTCAGCCACCAGGAGCACAAACCTGCCCCCCCCCCGACCCTAAATGCTCTCTGAGCTCTGACCATCAGCAGCAAAGGCAGCAAGGCGGCAGGGTGAGGCCCTGGGTACAACTTGTGTGACCAAAGAGCAGATGCAAGATAGGGATGCTGTCTCATGCCCTCCTTGGCTCCCAGACTTTGCATCCCTCCTCTGCCCTGGCTGAAGCCATCTGACACCCCTACACACACACGCACACACACACACACCCCCCTACCTCTAAAGGACTCAGGACCCACCCTATGGGGATTCGAGGACCCTCAGCCCACCTGGGCCCCAGCATCAGGTCTTCCTGGCATGGAGCATCCTACTATGGCAGGAGCCTGAGTGTTTTGCCATTAAATAGCTAGGACTTTAGGAACATTCTGTAATTCTGCTCGGTCTCAGTTCCTCATCTGTAAGATGGGTACAATAATTCTTGCCTAAATGAAAAACAGACTAGATGCAAGAAATCCTTGTTGAATGAACGGGTAGATGCATAAATAATCTACCCAAGAGTGCAGCACACAAAACTAATAGCTCTGAGTTCCCTCCCCCGGCTGATCTGGCACAGATATGGTGTGACAGCCCTGCTAAGTGGGCTCTGGCCTGGCCCCCACACTGCCCCCCACATGGCCTCCACCTCCCATGACAGGACTTCCATCCTGCCTTGCTCTGCCCAGTTCCCACCCTGGCCCAGACACTGCTGACCAGTTCCTGAACTTGGCTCTGACTTGTGCCCTAGTTATTTTCAACCTTCTTCAACAGGAGCTGGTAGCTGAATGTAACCTTGGTCTCAGCTATGGACTACTCTCTGCTAGTTTCCCCACCAGCCTGGACATCTGTGAACCCCACTCCAAATGCGACCACCTCTTGGATATCATGCACACCATTTCTTCTCAAGCAAACCGCAGCCAAACCTGCTGCTGGTGCCACCCACCCACCCACTTGTCTGACTGTCCTATTACCAGAGCTATGCTGCCACATCCCTGGAGCCAGCACTGCTCCGCCCTGCACCTGCTCATTCCAGGAGTCCTGGCGGTCATGACCATGACACTTCGACAGTGGGGAAAGGGCAGCCCTGCAGATCTCTCCAGCATTGAGCTCACCAGCACCAGCTGGTTAATGGTGCCGGGAGAAGCCAGACGAGGTTCATCTCACTTATGACATACACATCTTGAGTACCAGATCCCATCCCCTCCAGCCAACTTAAGGGCATCACACAAACACCTGTGCCTTCTCTCTTGTATGCGGCATGCTCTCTGCAGAGGCAGCCCATCAAAACACAGACCCACCATCATGTCTCCTGTCTTTATAAAGTCATCCCTCCCTTGACACCACCACCCCTCCATGACTTTGCTCCACTTTAGGAGGAGATGTCTATAAAACGTTGTCTGACCTGCTGGCCCCACTTCCTGTCTTCCCATTCTCTCTTGAACCCACTCCCATCAGCTGTGGCCCCACCACCCCCACCCCCACAACAGTTCTTGCCAAGGACGTCAAGGACCTCCCTGCTGTAAATCCAACAGTCAACACTCACCCCTCTTCCTCCTCAACCCACTTGTACCACTGGATGATGCTCATCCCACTCTCCTCTGAAATGCCTTCTTGGCCTCTCCTCCAGTTATCCTCCTTCTTTCCTGGCTACTTCTTCTCAGTCTTCTTTGCTGGTTTTTGGTGGCATCATCTGACACATTTACTTGTTTATTTATCTACTCTCCACCTTTCCCCACTAGACTGGAGGCTCCATGAGGTCATGTACATTACCATATCCCCAGTGCCCAGAGCTGTGCCTGGCATATACTGGGTGTT
This sequence comes from Neomonachus schauinslandi, assembly GCF_002201575.2. Taxonomy (NCBI): domain Eukaryota; kingdom Metazoa; phylum Chordata; class Mammalia; order Carnivora; family Phocidae; genus Neomonachus; species Neomonachus schauinslandi. The sequence goes on from NC_058408.1 coordinate 112,118,890, forward strand.
TGATAAACATTTGTGAAATGAGCCCATTCAGGAAGAATGGACCACCATTCTTAAGGAGCAGCATGTGCCAAGTCCTGTGCCAGATGCTGGGGATACAGAGGTAGACCAAGCATGGTTCCTGCCTTCAAACGTCATGCTCTGGGAGGTGGGGGTAAAAGGACAGTAGAATATGGAAACAAACTAAATATAGCACAGTGTTAGAAGCAATATAGTAGTCATCGAGAAAAAGTTGGATGAAGAAAAGCAGAAAAAGCACAGAGGAGAATATATCTAATATTACCAAGAAGAACAGAGAAGATGTTCTCCAAGCTGGGTCTTGAAGGCCTATTAAATTCACTGGGTTATAAAGTGAAAGGAAGGCATTCCTAGGCAGAAAGATGGGCATATGCAAAGGCACTGAGGCATGGAAAGATGGAGGCATGAGTAGGGAGCAGGGCGCACATGTTCTGAGAGTAAAGCAATGCACGCTGTGGAGAACAACAGCAAAGATGCAGAGTTTGGAGAGACAATATCGGGGAGGAAAGGAAGGCCAGGTTAGGAAGGGTCTTACATGCCATACGGCAAACCTGAATTGATCCTAAGTCAAGAGAGAACCACCAAAAATTTTCCGGCTGGGATCTGACCAATCAGACTTGTATTCCCAAGTCCCCTCTGTTAGCCATGGCAGTGGATCAGAGAGAGAAAATATCAGTTGAGGACCTGTTGACAGGTCACCATCATACTAATCTAGGTAAGAAATGATGAGGGTCTGCAACAATGGGGATGGAGAAAAGGTAGATTCAAGGATGCTCAGAAAGTGCTGGTGACCAATCGGTGGAGCGCCATGAGAGAAAGTAAGGAGTATCACCCCGGTGATAGGGGTGCCACCCACCAAGCCAGGAGGGGACTAGATCTGGAGGAGAAATGGTGAGTTGAGCCCCTGGCACACAGGGCACGGCCTCCATCATGTCCCTGTCTGGTGGTCTGTCCCTATGAGCTGGAAATACCAGCCCCCGATCCCCCACCCACCATGCAGGGAGAGAGATGAGCACGTCCTCCAGAACAAGCACTTCCAAAACAGTAAGGAAACCCAAGGAAGGAAAATGCTGTGTCTGCTCCTGAAGAACTTATTTGTTTTAAACACTCAGTGAGAAGGGTTATTTAGACCAATTATAGTGCATTGTCTTTTCCCTACTCCCTCCAATTATGGCTGGTTTCTGAGCCACCCCATGGGAAAATCCTGCCCAGCAGCCAACTTACTTCTCTGGTGGCTTGAGGCAGAAGTGTGTGTGTGTGTGTGTGTGTGTGTGTGTGAAAGACAGAGGGGAGAGACAGAGACAGAGAGACAGAGAAAGAAAGAGAGGGAGGACCCCAGTCTATCATGATGAAGAACGTGCTGCCTCCAGGAAGACACTGAGTCTCAGCCTTGAGGGGCATGGTGTGTGAGGTGTAGCTTTTCCAGGGAGGAAGCCTCTGACTTCCTTTAAACTTTCCCAATGTTTCATTTGAGAAATCGGGTTATCTCAACAAAAACCAAATTTCCAAAGTCAGTTCCCCACATGACAGGATCAAGTGACAAGTTCTCCTAGTGGCCAACTCACCAGAAGCCAAATCACAAAATCCCCTGTCTCCCAAATGCCAAAGGGCAGTAGTGAGGATTTTAGCCTCACCTTGCCCCTCCTTCCACTCATCAATTGCATATAAACCAGCCTGGGAGGGATGGGCAGGAGGAGGAAGACATCCAAGGCAGAGACAAGGACAGAGGTGAAAGCAAAACTTGCAAAACCTCTTCAAGCTTTCAGCAAACTGGTTATTCAGTGACTTGCTCTGAGGGCAAACTGGCTTGACTTCTGGCAAATTGGCGCAGGGCCACTGGGGAGCCCAGCCAGGTGGTGCCCATCCACACCTGAGAATCCTGCCCATGGGCCATGAGGCTGCGGCTGGTGAGCCCCACGAAGGGTTTCAGGCAACTGCCCTGGAGGGCAGACCCATCAGAGACCTTGCTCCCACATGCCTGCCTCCAGGTGACCCACATGCGGCTTGTTCCCCAGAACCATGATCTGCACAAGGTGAACCAGGGGCCCCTTAAATGAAGTAGCCCCTCGGTCCACCTTTGGAGCCTGGGAACCACAGCCAAGGCTTTCCAGGCCTTTCTGACTTTGAGAGACTGTTTTCTCTCCCCTCCCCAGCTGACCTTCCTTCCAACAGACACTTTCTCCCCAGCATCCTGGCTTAATTCTGAGTGGGATCATCCATCCCAGAGATCCTAAAAATCAGTGCCATGGCAAGGAAGGTCTCAAAAAGTTTTCTGATGGGGAGGATTTTCTCTCCAACTTTGAGCCGAGGGCCTTGACCTTGGGCAGACAAGCACTGCAGAGGCTGCAGGGTCTGGTACATCCTCAGGCCCTACTCCAGCCCCACATTCCTCAGGCTAGTGCAGGGTCCCAGCCTGGCCAGAGCAGAGAAAGTAATGGAAAGCACAAGGGTTCATCAGATCAAGCTGGGAGCCTACCAGCCTCCAGAAACTCTGACCCCTCCCTCTCTATCCTTCTCGCTCTCTTGGGACCCAGCAGAACACTTAGCCATTCAAATTCACTCAGGCTGTCCCTGAGGATGCGCCAGCCATCTTCTCTGACGCTACCTCCTCTGATTCTTACCAACAGTCCAAGCAGATCACTTCCGTCCTTAGCTTTCAAGGGAGGAAACTGGCTCAGAAAGTATCCCTCCCTTGCCTGACTGAGGTCACACAATTTGCAAGTTGAGAGCCACAGTATAATTTTGGATTTCACCTGCCCCAACAAAGAATGGTATTTTGTGGAGCCCCAAAGCCCCTTCTCCTTGGGTCCCCCAGTTATTGCTCCAACTGGCCATGGGACAGTGTCCTTCCGTCTATGGGAACATCTTTATGAAACCTGGGGCCATAGCTCATATAAACTCTGCCCTGCCCCAGGTCCATCTGTCATCAACAGCCACAGATGACCCTGCTGGCCCAAACCAGTGAATCATGTCTAAATGTTGGGTGGGATTTCAGCCACCTTAAAAAAGAGAATCTGACAGTGAAAAGTCACCACACAACCATCCCTAGACAATCCTCCAGGGGATCATGAGGAAGCCCATCCTTCCTCAAAAAGCCAGCCTTCTGCAAAGGGAGAGAAGGGGGCGCACATTACTATTCATCCAGCCCCATCCAGATCCCTCTGCTGCACAGGGTCAGGGAGAGCCCCAGGCCCTGGGTCCAGAGAGACTCCCAGAAGGGTCTGCATCTCTCTTGAAGACCTAGGCACCACTAAGAAAATGGAGCACCATCAACCTGAAATGGACAGAGCTATGTGGGGCCCACTGCAGGAAGATAGAGCAAGAACAGGGCTAGACAAAGGAAGGGTGCCCCAGAAGGTGGCCAAAGGTGAGGTGACCTGCCAGCAAGTGGGTGAAAGGGAGGCTCCAGCCGGCCCTTGGGAAGGAGACCCAGAGAACATGAAGGCTGGCACCGTGCGAGGGGTCTTGGAGGGATCACCTCAATTACTTCTCTCCTCAACCACATGAGCAGGTGTCCTTTTCCCCACTTTACTGACAAACAGCATGGAGTCCCCAGGAGATCAAATGGCTGCCCAGTGTCAGGCTTGGCCTTACTCTCTGTGGGGAAAGTGACTCTGAGATTCCAGAGGTTGTCCTCAGAGTGCTTCATACTGACCATCCCAACCATAATGAGAACCTCTGGTCTGCTGAGCACAGAGCTCAGGTCCTAGGGTCAAGGGCAAGGACCATTTGAGGGACCAAAGTTGTTAACACCATGCGCTCCCTGCTCCGAGCTGGGCTGGGGCAAAGGCATGGGCAGCAGGAAGCCTTGCAGGAGAAAACCCATGTGCACCTACTCCTAAGCGTTCCCCCGCGTCCTCCAGAAAAGGCCGCATCTCCTTCCGGACTCCAGGCAGAACAGGCTGCTATCAGAGCCTTCGCCACCACGCACGGATAGGCTCTGAAATTGGGCAGTCCTCTGAGACTGGGATGAGAATCGCCATAGGTGCTCCCCAGGGTGCCTGCAACATCCCCCTGAGAAGGGCCTAGGGAACTCGGGGCCAGACCAGAGAGGCCACGGGCCCTGGCAGGGACCAGGTGAGCTCAGAGCAGACTAACCTGGAAGATTCAGGGTGGTGCTGAGGCTGAGGGCAGGCAGGGTGGGGGTCCTCGCTTGGATGCTGGCCACGTGGAGGGCAACTAGTCCTAGAGCTTGTTCCCTCAGGCACACAGGCCATGGGCAGGACAATCTTTGAGGCTCAGACTTGGTGCCAGGGGGCTCCTTACCAGCCTTTTATTGAACTGGATCAGAACAGGAAAGCAAAGGTTTCTGAGCATGGCCCATTTCCTGTCCCCCGGCTACCCATGGGCACCTGCAAGCCCGCACACCTTGACTCCATCCAGCACCAGCACTCTGCTTTAACAAAGAAATAAAAATAAAAATGCTCTTCATCATCTCTCAGGTCTTCTGAACATTTTGTTCTACAGAAAATGTCCTGAGATGCTAAGCACCAGATGGCAACAGACATTCCATGGCTCCCTGGGACCCTCAAGCCAAAAGAAATTCTGGCTGTGACCCACACAGGTGAAAAGTGCCCTGGACTGGGAAGCCTGCAGCTTTGGGGAGGCTTCCAGGGGAGGCAGACAGGAGCCTAATACGTCAAGGTCATCCGCACCAGCACCATGAAAAAGCCATGAACTCATGGCCACAGACATCTGCCCTGCAGCTCTGGGTAATGTGCGCCAGGCATTGGCAAGAAGTTCAGCACTGAGGAGCTGGCTCTCTGCGTCTGGCACAATTCTCTGCCCAGGCTGCCTGGCTGGGGAGGGAGAGGAAAGAGAGGCTGGTGTTGGTGGTGCAACTGCGGAGAACGCCAGGGGCTGGTGGGCAACACCCAGAATGGGGCTCAAGTGACCCACCGGATGCCTGGAATGATCCCTGTAGTTTCCATGTCATCTCCTAGCAGAGATGCAGGAGCAGGACACATTCCCTAATATGCCCCAAGCCTCAGCCCTAGGGGGGGGCTTACTTTTGACCCCCACAGATATACTTAGCTACCTGCACCTGCCCACGTGACCAGCACTCGAGGCCCCCACCGCAGCCACCACCTTACAGAGCTGGGCCGCCGGGCTGGAGGATGGCAGAGCTGAACCGTCCCCCACCCAGTTGCCTGTGGAGCCCTGGCCACTGCCACTCAGAAAGTCAGGTAAGAAGCAGCTTCCCGTGTACACGGATGTGGACCCAGAGAGAGTGGCAACAGCTCAAAGCCCCACTAGGAGAAAGGAACACAGGTCTCTCTGGGAGTGAGCCAACTTAGTGAGACAAGAAGGAAATGAACGGTCATGGTGGGCCCAGAAGAGGGTGAGGGATGGACACCTGTGCCCCTGGATATGAGGGGCACTAGTGAACTAGAGTCGCAAGCCTACTCTTCTTTGGAATGTGGACACTTGAAGCATTTGGTGAAGACTATAGACTTTCCTCAGAGAAAAAGTAGAAAATGCGTGTGCCCGCAGACACACACAGGCATACTTTTCCATACAATTTCAAGGAGCTTATGGAGTCTATGAACCCAGGAAGAGAACCTCTGAATGAGAGGAAGTCCTATGTATTTTGTGCATTGGTAAGAACAGCATTATTAGTTACTTCTTGCTTCTTTGCTTATTTATTCTCCGTCTCCTACGCCAAACTATAAGCTCCATGAGGGCAGGAACCTTGACTCGCTCATTCTCTGAATCCCCAGTACCTAAGACAGAGCTAGGCATACTGAAAGCACATAATAAATACTTGCTGGATGAACAAATCGATCTAGAACTTCGTGCTTCAGTTCTTCGAAGTTGCTAAGGCCTTGCTCCCATTAATCAGGACAAACCACAGGAAAGATGTGGACTTCCTTATGAGCTTGACCTGGCCACCTGACATCCCCGGGCCCCCGAACTAGACCCTGGTCTCAATCCCACATCAGCCTCCACAGAAGCAGAGGGCCCTGGGGCTAGCCCTTCCCGTTGGGATTCTGGGGTGAGATGGTGGGGCATGCAGAACTCCAGGGTCTGCAGGCGCTTCCCAGAAGCCTGGCCCTGAGGAGGCTGCCCACGGGCCCCGGAGCCTCCCCTGTGCACCTCTGCCTCTGGGCCTTGGGCCGGCAAAGCAGGGGTGGGAGTCCCACACTGCTTGCCATTGATCTCCACTGAAGAATTTCTTTGTGGAAAGGAAGAAACTGCTCCACAGTGAGACCGGCCAAGGCCGCCCCAGTGCGGCAGTCTGGTGTCTCGGGCATGCAAATTACCGCACTGTCTGAGTACATCTGATCAGCTTTCCCCAGCACTGTTCCGTAACCGACATGCTAATCGGTCCCCCACCTGATGGCTTCCAAGCCTAATGTGGACAGTTGAGAAAGGAAGAAAATGATAACACGGAGATTAAACTCTGTGATGTCAGCTCCCAGAAGATCGTGATTCACTTAGCTTCCTGTGTAGTGCATTTCAAGGACTATTAGCTGAGATCGCTCACTGCATTCAGGGCTCCAGATATAATCCTGAATATCCAGGATTCCAGAATTCCAGCAAGTAAGCATGACTCATTTATGTGGTGGATGTCATACAGATGGATTATCAAACTAACACATCTTCGGAAACCATAAGGGACGTGCGATTGTTTGAATGCATTCAGGCACGGTGGTTTCTTTGGCATGGAGACAGAACCCCTGTGACAGGCAGCATGGTATCTGGAAAAGGCAATGGAATCTGTTTAACAGCTTTATTGAAGTATAATTGATATGCAATAAATTGCAAATATAACAGTGAACAAGCTAAAATATTTCTGACATATGTATCACCCCAATCAGGATGGTGAATATATTCAAGATCCCTGAGGTTTCCTTGTGCCCCTCACTGATCCTTCCCACCCACCCTGCCCCCAAGCAACCCCTGATCTGCTTCTGTCACTATGGTTTAGTCTGCATGTTCTAGAGTTTAATATAAATGGAATCATTCAGTATGTATTCTTTTATGTCTTCTTTCACTTAATCTAGTCCTTCTGAAATTCCTCCATGCTGTTGCTTTTATCAGTAATTGTCTCCATTTTATTGCCGAGTACTGTTCCACAGATGCACCACAATTTGTGTACCCGTTCCCTTGTGGATGGACATTTCTGTTGTTTTCCATTTGGGGCTATTACAAATTAAGCTGCTCTGGAAGTCTTTGCAGGGACATATGCTTGCATTCCTCTTGGGTGAACACCTATGAGTAGACTGGCCAATACGGTTGGTGTAGGTTTAACTGTTTGAGAAACTGTCAAACGCTTTCTCCAAAGAGGCTGTGCCATTTTACATTCCCACCAGCAGCGTATAAGAATGCCAGTTGAGGGGCGCCCGGGTGGCCTGGTCGGTGAAGCGTCTGCCTTCGGCTCAGGTCATGATACCAGCATCGTGGGATCAAGCCCCGCATCGGGCTCCATGCTCAGCAGGGAGCCTGCTTCTCCCTCTCCCTCTGCCTGCCTGCCTGCCTACTTGTGATCTCTCTCTCTGTCAAATAAATAAATAAAATCTCAAAAAAAAAAAAAAGAATACCAGTTGAACCTCACTAATACTTGATATTATCCTCCTTTTCTAATTTGAGTCACTCTAATAGGGATGTGGTGGCCTTTAGTTGTGGTCTTAATTTGCATTTCCCTAATCACTAAGAAGTATCTTTCCATGGGCCTGTTTGCCATCCATATATCTTCTTTTGTAAAGTGTCTATTCAAATATTTTGCCCGTTCTTCATTGTGATGTTTGTTATCACTGAGTTTTAAGAGTTCTTTACATTCCATGTGTGATTCCTTCATCAGATATGTGATTTGTAAATATTTTCTCCCAGGCTGTGGCTTGTCTTTTTATTCTCTTAACAGTGCCCTTCAAAGAGCTTAATTCTTAAAGAGGTCTTAAAGAGCTCTTAATCCCTTTTTTTTTTTTTTGCCAAAATAAATTTTTTTTATTATGTTATGTTAATCACCATACATTACATCATTAGTTTTTGATGTAGTGTTCCATGATTCATTGTTTGCGTATAACACCCAGTGCTCCATTCAATATGTGCCCTCCTTAATACCCATCACCGGGCTAACCCATTCCCCCACCCCCTTCCCCTCTAGAACCTTCAGTTTGTTTCTCAGAGTCCATAGTCTCTCATGGTTCGTCTCCCGCTCCGATTCCCCCCCCCTTCATTTTCCCCTTCCTGCTATCTTTTTTTTTTTTTTTAAACATATAATGTATTATTTGTTTCAGGGGTACAGGTCTGTGATTCAACAGTCTTGCACAATTCACAGCGCTCATCATAGCACATATCCTCCCCAGTGTCCATCACCCAGCCACCCCATCCCCCCCACCCCCCACCACTCCAGCAACCCTCAGTTTGTTTCCTGAGATTAAGAATTCCTCATATCAGTGAGATCATATGATACATGTCTTTCTCTGACTGACTTATTTCAAGAGCTCTTAATTCTTAAAGAGGTCTTAATTTTCATGAAATCCAGCCTATCAATTTTTTCTTCTTTTACGGACTGTGCTTTTGGTGTTGTATCTAAGAAATCTTTGCCTAACCTAAGGTCATGACAATTTTCTATTGTGCTTTCTCATAAAAGCTTTATAGTTTCAGGTTTTTCACATCTGTGATCCATTTTTTTTACTTATTTTTTTATATATAGTACACGGTATGGATTGAAGTTTCTTTCTTTGCACGTAGATATTTGCTTGTTCCAGCACCATTTGTTGAACAAAATATACTTTCTCCATTGAATTACCTTTGTACCTCTGTTGAAAATCAATCATCTAGATATGTGGGAGTCTATTTTTGGGTTCTCTATTCTGTTCCAGTGGTCTGCCTGACTGACTATGTTTACATCAAAAACACACTGTCTTCATTACTGTAGCTTTTTTAATGTTTTGAAGGCATGGAGTTAGTCACTTTCAAAGTGGTTTTGGCTATTCTAGGAACTCTGCATCTCCCTATGAATATTAAAATCAGTTTGTCAATTTCTACTCCACAAAAAGGCATGCTGGGATTTTTATTGGGATGCACTGAATCCATAGAGTAATTTGAGAAGAACTGATATTTTAATACTAATGAGCCTTCCAATCCATGAACATAATGTATCTCTCCATTTATTTAGGTCCTCTTTAATTGCTTTCAGTAATGTTACACAGTTCTCAGTGTACAGGTCTTGCTGATTTTTGTCAGATTGATCCCTAAAGATTTCACATTTTTTATGCTATTATAATAAATAGTATGGTTTTTATTTTGACTGTAATTATCCATTGCTAGTATATAGATACAATTGATTTTTGTTTATTGATTTTTTTACATCACAATGTTGCTAAACTCACTTGTTAATTCCAGTAGCTTTTTATAGATCACATTGAATTTTGCACATAGGGGATCATGTCATGAGTAAATAAAAAGTTTTAGTTTTTCCTTCCTAATCTAGATGGTATTTTTTGTTTTGTTTTGTTTTGCCTAATTGCACTGGCTAAAACCTCAGGTACAATGTTGAATAGATGTGGTGAGAGTGAACATCTCTGTCTTGTTCCTGATCTTAAGGAGAAAGTATTCAGTCTTTCACCATTAAGTATAATGTTAGTTGGAGGTTGTTCATAAATGCCTTTTATAGGGAAGAGAAGTTCCCTTATATCCCTAGTTTGCTGAGGGTTTTAATAGAACAAGATGTTGGATATTGTCAAACACTTTTTTTCAAAAACATAATCATACTGTTTTTCTTTTAAAGTCTTTAGTCATGGGGAATCACATCAATTGAATTTTGAGTGCTAAAGCAAGCTTGCATCACTGGCTAAGTAAGCCCCACTTGGTCATAACACATCATCCCTTTTATATGCTGTTGATAATATTCTGTTGAGGTTTTTTACAGGTCTGTGTTTATGAAGGATATTGGTTTAGTTTTTTTGTAATGTTGTCAGTTCTAAGTATCAGGATAATACTGGTCTCACAGCAGGAATTGGGAAGAATTCCCTTCTCTTCAATTTTCTGTAAGACCATATAAAATTAGTAATATTTATTCCTTAAATATATAGCAGAATTCAACAGTGAAGCCAACTTGGTCTAGAGTTTTCCTTCTCTGAGGTTTTTTAACTACATCTGCAATTTCTTTATCAGCTATAGGGCTGTTCACATTTCCTATTCTTGCAGGTGCTTTAGTAGTTTGTGTCTTTCAAGAAATTTGTTCGGGGCACCTGGGTGGCTCTGTCGTTAAGCGTCTGCCTTCGGCTCAGGTCATGATCCCAGGGTCCTGGGATCGAGCCCCGCATCGGGCTCCCTGCTCAGCGGGAAGCCTGCTTCTCCCTCTCCCACTCCCCCTGCTTGTGTTCCCTCTCTCACTGTGTCTCTCTGTCAAATAAATAAACAAAATCTTTAAAAAAAAAAAAGAAAGAAATTTGTTCAACTTGTTTGTCAAATCTGTTGGCATAAAGTTTTTCACAATATTCCCTTATTATTCTTTTAATGCCTGTAGAATCTGTAGTAATGTCACCTTTCTCATTCTTTGATGTTGGTAATTTGTGTTTTCTTTCTTTTTTTATTTTCCTGATCAGTCAGTCTAGTTTATCCATTTTATCTTCACAAAGAACCAGCATTTGGTTTCATTTATTTTTCTCTATGGTTTCTCAGTTTTCTATATCTTTCCTTTCCACTCTAATCTTTATTTTTTTTCCTTCTACTTCAAATTTCATTTGCTCTTCTAATTTCTAGCTTCTTAGGTGGAAGGTGAGGTAATTGATTTGAGACCTTTCTACCTTTCTAAGATGCAAAGGAACTTGAAGCCTCATAGCTATCGGTTTTTGTGACTTTCTGGTTGCATGACCTTAGTCTAGTTAAATAACTGTCTGAACCTCAGTTTTCTCATCTGGAAAAGGGGGCAAATGTACCTACCTTTCAAAGCTGTTATGATAATTCACTGAGATCAGATTTCAAACCCAAGACCAAATTTTAAACCCAATACTAGCACAGTACATGTTCAATATGTGCTTCTTCCCTTCCTATCACAAGCAATCATCCCCATCACCATCTTGGGCAACACCTAAGGGCACAGAAGTACCCCACAGCCACAGATGCAGAAATTGACGCAGCCACAAAAGTCCAGCAGATGTGATCGATTCATTCACAGGGTGCAGAGACTAACTCCCAAGCAGAACCACCTGTTCCTGTGGATTAACTTTAGAGGTACAACCAGAAACCCAGAGACAGCTTTTCCATGACACCGATGGGCTTGATGGGCATCCCAGAGGATAACCAAGAAATGGCATCTCCAGGCCCCTTTCAACTTACCTTAGCATTTGAACCTTCAACTAACAAATCCTCCGAGAACACAGATCCATGTGGGTTGTAGTAGGAAAAATATGATCTGGATCTATGCCCTCAGACAAGTTACTTAACCTTCCTGAGGCTCAATTTTATCACTGGCCAAATCTGAGACATAGATTGACTACCTTACCCAAGTTCGCTTTAGCGACAAAGAGTAGACTCAGTGTGCATCAGAGCCCTGAGTGCTGAACTGCCATCCAATGCTGCTAATTATACTATCCTCCCAGGGTTTTGTGAGATTTAATGAATATATCCCAGGAGCCCAGCACTGAACCAGGCCAGGAAATGTGAGATCCCTGGGAGCAGCCAGAGGATGGGGGAGCCCCAGGCAGAACAGGTGATGTTCTTGGCAGCTGCACAGGTGCTGAGAAGCACTGGGGCCACTCTTGGGGCTGCCCTAGTTCTGGGCGAGGTATTTATACTGCGGGAAGCATCCCGTCTGCTCAGGCTGAGCTGAACCTGGAGCTGATTTGCACCAGGAATTGGCCATTACTGGTTCATTTCCATATGGCAGCTTCATGGGAGAATTAATTCCAGAAGTGCCCACCACCCATTTCTAAGAGCTTCTCCTTTGTGACTGCTACAGAAGACACACAAGTAGAGATATCAGAGCCCCAGGAAGCACCCCCAGTCCTACTAGTGCCGGGGAAATGAGTCTCAGAAGAAGAGATCTGCCCACAGCCCACTGGTTGGTGATGGCAGGTCTGGGTGTAAACTAGGGTCTCCAGGCTTTTGCCCTGCCCTGCCCTGCCCATCCTCTGCAGGCCATAGGAGGACGGATCCTCAAAGAGCACTGATGAGTGACACATACACACTCAACATGACATATGTGACAAAGTTAAAGTTAGAGGGAACCTGTGTGGCCCCTGTCCTCCCAACACACACACAAGACAGAGGAAGCTGGGGCTGTCGCACTCAGATACCTCGAGAAAATACTGGCAGTGCCCCCAGGGCAGGAAGGGAATTGAGTACCATGGGAGGGCACTGGAAAGAGAAATTTCGTTTCTACTTTATACATATAAGTGTTGTTTACACCTTTACAAAAATCAGAAAATACATATTCTCATTACCAGAGAAACCTATTTACTTTTAGGAGCCACTGAGAGCTCGTGCTTTGGTGCTCGGGGTGAGGGGAGAGCTTGCAGCTGATGTCACCTTCCAGGCCCCAGAGAGCTGTGCCAGACCTCAGCTGTGGGGAGGGAGAGAAAAGGGAACTCATGGGGACAAGAGTAGCACCCCACTTGGGACCTCAGCAGGCTGGACACTGAGTTCTCTTTCTTTCTCTCTCTCTCTCTCTCTCTCCCCTTTGGCACGAGTGAGCCACTGCCCTTCCAAGGTGGCAGTCAGACCCTCAGGGAGCATCTGATGGCCCCCTCCTACTCTGCCCACCTTAACCAATCTGCTTCCAACTCCTGTCCTTCTCTCTCTCTCTCACACACACACACATACACACACACACACACACACACATTGCACTAAAATTATGACTCTATACACTATCCTGGGAAGAGCAGCACTGGATGTTTAGCAGTATCCTTGGCCCCTACCCACTAGCACTCCTCCCCACTCCTGTTATAACCACCAAACTGTCTCCAGACATGAGCTAATGAACCAATAAGAACCCCTGCCCTACAGGATAAAGACCAAACTTCTAGCTTTCCAGGCCCTTCATTTTTTACCTGCAAGCTTACCTAACTTTATCTCCCACAACTCCCAGACTCAGACAGTTGATGCTTGTCTATATTCAGACCATTCCCCTCCTGGAGCACCCTTGTCTCCATCTACCCAAATCCTCCCTGACGGTCAGGGTCGGGCAAGGGTCCCACAGGAAGCCTTCTCGTGATTCAGGCCCCATGTTACCCATCCTCCCATCAGCATCAACTTGGCCCTTCATAATCCTCTGTGTCACCATCTTGTCCCCACCCCCAAACATATAATAAATACTGGGGAGTGGGACATGTGGTGTGGGACTACATTGGCTTTCCAGAATAAAAAGCCCTGATGTGTGTAGCACTTGCTGATTTCCATGGTGTAAACACTCACACATGGCCAACTTGTGCTACCAAAGCGCTGTCACTGGCAAGAGGTGGCCCAGTGGTTCTTGTAAGTCCAGGCACACAGGTTTCAGGGCACCACACCTACCTCCTCCCCTCACTGCCCCTGTCCCCACAACACATGTGGGGGTCCAAGAAGCCTTGCTATGTCAGTGTCCACGGCCGCAGCCTGGCTTTGTGGCCAGGGTCTCTGACCACAGTGGCAGGCCACTGCAGTTCCAAAGAGGTCCAAAGTGGACCCGGCAGCAGGAAGGCTTCTCCTGCAGTCCCCATCCCGGTACTAGGCTGCCCCTGGCACACCAGCCCTGTCCTGCAGGCCCACATGGCCCCTTACACGCACTTTGATCTCCCTTCGCGAGCAAACCAGGACAACCGGAAGTTCACAGGGAGAATCTGACCTTGAGCTGCCCTGTGCCCCCCAGTGAGACCCTGTGCCGATATGGAAGGAGGCAAATTAATTGATCTTTCTCAGTGACTGTTAGCGAGATTCACCTGTGCCTCTGACTCTAATTACCACAGGCACCTGAGATGCATGCACGTGCAATGTGTGCTCATGTACGTGCGCGTGTGTGTCCCTGTGTGTGCACACACGTGCCTCCAGGTCTCCAGATCTCTGGTCCTTTTATTTCTGTTACATCTAACCCATTTCATACAATAAGCATTAGCTCAGTGCCTCCTCCATGCTCCCGGCTCCCCCAGGGTAGGTCCCCATCCCACTGGGCAGTCCTGGCTCCAGGACCATCTCTCCCATTTGTCCCTTAGGCCTGGGCGTCCTGGTACCTTCCTAGAGTTGTTAGTCTGGGATGTTGCCACTTCACCCCTGCCAACGCCAGTCAGGTGGTTCCCCATGTTAAATACCATCCTCTGAAGGATGCTGAGGGGGCTGTGTCTCCCTGACTGCACCCCACCTAGTATGTCCTGTGTAACCAGGACACGAGGAGTCTTGAGGGAATGACGAGAGAAGAGGCTGGAGGAAGGAGGTGAGGGACAGACCTTGAAGGCCCCAGGGGCCTCCTGAAGGGATCTGAACTTGACCCTTGAGGAGAGGGGGGTGCCACTGTCTGGTTCTAGGCAGAGAGTGGTGAACTTAGTGACTCTGGTGGCAGAGTGAGGGATGAATGGATGTCTTCCAAAAGGTATAACATGCAAATGCACACACACACACAGAGGCTTCCAAGAGACCTCTTTTTTCTTCAATACCCTCAGAAAGAAACATGGACAAAGGGAGAAACAATCCAAATGTCCACTGACAGGTGAAGAGACAAACAAAAGGTGGTTTATACACACAATGGAACCTTATTCAGCCTTAAAAAGAAAGGAAATCCTGGCACACGCTATGACACAGAGGAAGTCTGAGGACACTGTGCTATAAAATAAGGCAACCCCAGGACGATAAATACTGTTGATCCCACCTGTGTGAGGTCCCTAGAGCAATCAAGGTCACAAAGACAGACAGGGATGGTGGCCAGGGGCTGGGGGCAGGGGGGGCAGGGAGTTAGTGTTCACTGGGGACAGAGTTTCAGTTTTACAAGATGAAAAGAGTTGTAGAGATGGAAGGTGGTGATGGCTGCCCAACGTTGGGAATGTACTAAATGCCACTGAACTACATGCTTGAAAATGGCTACAGTGTAGGGATGCCTGGGTGGCTCAGTCAGTTAAGCATCTGCCTTTGGCTCATGTCATGATCCCAGGGTCCTGAAATCAAGCCCCACATCGGGCTCCCCACTTGGTGGGGAGTCTGCTTCTCCCTCTCCCTCTGCCTACCACTCCCCTGGCTCTGTCAAATAAATAAATTACATTTTTTTAAAATGGCTACAATGTAACTTTTATATTACATGTGTTTCACCACGATAAAAAAAAAGCAAAGTAGGAAGTTCTCAGTGTTGAGAGATGAAGCAGAGACCTAGGGGCAGGGGGCGGGGTGGGAGGACACCTTGATTAATAATGACTTGTCACCCAAAGACTCTTGCCCCCATCCGAGCTGGACTAGGAACAAGGACCCTTCCTGCCACAGTGGCCCCAGGGGACCCCAGGAGAGGAGAGCAGCCCCTTCTAGCCCAGACCAGCTCTGACAGTTGGACAGCTCCTGATTCCTGGACCGCCTACCCTGACCGAAGGCCCTTGTCCCGGGGCCACTCAGAGGAGGCCAGACCCCTCAGCTCACATCATTCCTGCCCACAGCCCGCTCGCTCCTCATCCCGAGAGCCTGGGGTCCCTCCTCTTTGAGCTCACGTCAGCCAGAACTCACCAGTAAGGCAAGGGTGATCCCTTCAGAGCAGGACACACCACGGGGCCCGCCCCCCACCAGGCTGCAGCTGACTCCATTCCCAAATCATTTCTCACAAGAGCTGCGGCGGACCCCCGAGGGCCCCTGCTTCAGTTCCTCTGGTTCTCTGACTTTGGATTTTGTCCCTGAATTTCTGCCTAATCACATTTCTCCTCAGCAACATGGCAGCCAAGAATTTATCTTCCTCCCAGCCATCAAAAAACCAGGGACCAGAACAAGGTCTGTTCTCCTCCAAAACATTTCTCTTCCTGCCTGCCTTATTTTGGTACCTGGCACCTCAGCACTGTCCTTCTCGCTTCCTAATTGGAAAGCACAGAGTCCGCTTCCTAATTGGAAAGCACAGAGTCCCCTGGAACTCAGCAGCTCTGCTTTCTAGCAATCCATCCCACAGAAATACACAGGCACGTGCACGAAGCTGGAGGTTCCACACAGTGCCACGTGCAAGTGCACAGTCTCGAGAAATCACCTAAATGAGGAAACGGATCAATAAAGCCCACTGTCCACCCCACGGGACGCTGTGCAGCAGATGAAGAGAGCGAGGGAGAACCAAGGGGGGCAGCATGGGGGGAAAGCTCCAGAGCACCCCAAGTAGAAAGCTTGGCCCAAAACAATACAGGAAGCATGATCCTGCTTCTGCTTTTGAAAAGAACCATGTACGTGAATGTGAATGTCTGCACATCCGTGTCACGTGGCCAGGAAAGTCCTCTCCTTACCTCTAGGGAGGAGGGCGGGGAGGTGGGAGAGGGTGGGGAGGTGGGAGAGGGCGGGGAGGTGGGAGAGGGGGAGGAGGGAGAAGTTTTCCCCTTGCTGCGTATGTCGCTCACATTTTTCAACAAGAACACACTCATTTCATGTGTTACTTACATAAGAAAAAATAATTTCAAAGAAAAAGATCACAAAGAGAAGAAAACAGAGTGGTCTGCCCTTCCGTGTTTCCTCACTGCCCTTGGGATTCGCAGCTCCTCCACCACCTGGCTGGGCCCTCGGTGTCGCAGTCCCTGATCCCAGAGACGAGGCTCCAGCCAAGTGTAACTTAGGTCAGCCCAGAACACCTCTGCTTCCTCTCAGCCCAGGTCCCACACCTGCCCACCCACCCTCACCCTTGCTCACTCCACCCGGACTCAACTCGACTCCACAAGCCCCCCCTCCCCCCAGGCAGACCTCACTCCCTGAAATGCAAATGGTCCTCATACCTCGGCCTCCATCAGGAGCCTTGTCCCTGCTCAAGGCCAAGGGGGCGAAGGCCACACCTGCCTCGCTCACCTCCAGATCCCCAGGGCCTCACACAGCACCTGGAATTCAATGGGCATCTGTCCAACCGTGCCAGACTGACTGGATACAGGAGGCCCTGCTCCGGGCAACCAAGAACGCCAGAACAGGCGTCTGTTCCCGGGTCCTGGGTCTCGATGGCACAGATCAGGTTCCTCTGGGGGAACTCTTTGCAGGTCCGCAGAAGCCTGGTCCCTCTGAGGAGCCCGCCGCCCTGCTTCTTTCTTCCCTAGGACTCGGGGATCGTGCAAGCTGGGGCTTCCTCCCCTCCTGGCTGCCAGGGGAATGTGATCACGGTGGTCCCTGCCACCTTCCCTGCTGGCACAGCCGCGGTGGCCTTGCCTTGATTTTCTAACTGCCACTTTCTCAACCTCAGCATCTGGGAGTCTCATTAGAAGCCTCTGCAAACCCACTCCAGATGTGAGCAGGAAATAAACAAACAAATAAGCAAATGGGCAGACGAGGCAACCCCAAACAATTACACCAAAAATCAAATGACGGCATGCAGGCCCACATGGGGAAGGGGGGCGGAGAATGCAGGGAGGCCCTCACAGGCACCCTGTCAGGCCACTTGGAGGCTAACTTCCAGCAAGAAATTGGATAAACAGAAGCCTGGAGAGGAGACATACTGCTACCCACAGGCTAAGTGGCATGTCGCATGTGACCCTTAGCTTCTGGTTCTGCGTGGCCTTGTCACCACTCCCAAGCCTCCAGTGGGAAACACGGGGCGGGCGGCTGCCACCAAACTCAAAACTCCCAGGCTTCTTGTCACAATGAAGAACTGGCCACACAATACAATTTCATGCAATGTCATCTTCATGCTCCAGGGTGAGGCAACCAGAGAGGTCAGGCCTCCATTCTCGAGCATGGCCACCGGATGAGCGAGTTCCCCCAGGAGGCCAAGCCTCCATGTCCCAGCACACATCTCGCATCAGAAGGAGGGAAAGCCAACTGCAGACACAGTGAATCGCCCCTGGCCAGGCCAGCTGAGTCTGCATGTCACAGCCCCCACCCGCCCTTCCCACTGACGCCTCACTTCCCAGCACTCAGTGGCATACACTGCTGGCCCCCCAGACCCTCCTCCTCTTGAGCATGCCATGCTGCTTCACACCCTGATGTTCTGCACACAGGTTTCCCCTCCCTGGAATTTCCTCACTCCCTCCTCACTCCTAGCTGTAAATGGAACTCTACCACCACCACCACCCCCCCTCCAGGGAACCTTGTTCAGCACTAGACTAAGTCAGAGGTCTGCTCTGTCCTGGGTATCGGGGAGGAGCAGGAAAAGTGAGAAGTGGCCTGAGGCCACATGGAGCTCGATCCCTCAGACCCAGCATTTCATTTCAACCTCCCCAGCACCCTCTGAGGTAGGCATCTTTATTATCCCCACTACCAAAGGGAGAAAACTAAAGATGCAAAAGATTTGTCAGTGTGCCCAGAGATAAGTCAGAAGAAGGCTGAGGCAGGAAGGACAGCCAAGTCCTCCAGCAGGCTCACCCCCAAAACAACGGCAGCCACTCCCACCTTCGCCATGATATGAACATTCACTCCTCCTGGGAAACTGTGGGGAGAACTTTTGCGTGAACTGAGCCTGTCTGAACTCTCATCAGGCCCCGGCCCCTGGATACATAGGCTCTCCCTATGCACTTGCCAAGGAGGAAAATGTAGGCAGAAACTCGGGGGGCTGCACACACAGGTTCACTGCTGGGAGTGGAGGAGGGTGAGTCTTTGACAATATACATCTTTGGACTCCATAGAAATGTTGATCACTGTGGTAACTAGAAATCTTATACAGGCTTCCAGTTATGGAGTGAATAAGTGACAAGGATGAAAGGTACAGCACAGGGAATCCAGTCGGTAGTATTGTAATTATGGTGTACGGTTACAGATGGGAGCTAAACTGTGGCGAGCACAGCATAACATGGAGAGTTGTCCAATCACCCGATCTGTCCAATCACTCTATCGCATACCTGAAACGAATATAATGTTGTGAGTCAATGATACTTAAAAAAAAACTCAAAGAGAGCGCCTGGGTGGCTCAGATGGTTAAGCGTCTGCCTCCGGCTCAGGTCATGATCTCAGGGTCCTGGGATCGAGTCCCCCATCGGGCTCCCGGCTCCTTGGGAGCCTGCTTCTCCCTCTGCCTCTCTCTCTCTCTCTCTCTCTGTCTCTCATGAATAAATAAATAAAATCTTAAAAAAAAAAAAAAAAACTCCAAGAAACAAATGCTTCCTGGAAGAATAAAGGGGCAATGAAATGCCCCAAAATACAGCTTCTTTCATTCCCTCACTCACTGAATATTTATTGAACACCTACTATGTTGCAGGTGCCATTCTAAATGCTGGGTATTCAGCATCAGTCAACAGAACAGACAAAATCCCTGCCTGTGTGGAACTCATATTCTAGTTGGGGAAAGACAAGCATCAAAAAATAAGTAAGTGGCAGTGAATTTAATGAATAAGGCAGGAAGAGAGAAAGGGGTGCCAAGAGGAAATGGAGTGTCATTTTCAAATGAGTTGGGGAGGGAAGGCAGATGGGGTTGAAGCCAGGCCCTGAAGGTGAGGAAGCAGCCTGCAGACACCTAACTTGTCTGTGGGAGGAGTGTCCCCACAGAGGGAACAGCCAGCACAGAGGTTCTGAGGCCAGACCACGCCTGGCATGTTCGCATAGCAGCAAGGAACTGGAGGGGAATGGATGGGCGTGGGGAGCCAGTGGCCACGACAGGGGGCAGGGCATGAAGGCCACGCAAGGACGGTGACTGTTATTCCGGTACAAAATGGTGGCTCCAGTGGACCTTTGGGTTCACATCTGAGGTTCCCACAGGACACTTCACAGGGAAACACCTTAGGGTGCCCCCAGCACCTTCCTGCCTCCTGAGACTGCCAAGGGGAAGGCTGTTCCGAAGGCTGTTTCAGAGATCCTGTCTGGACACAAGCCAAGCAAGACCCACAGGCCTTCCTCCCACGAATCCTGCTATGGCCTCCACCCAGCCAGGTCAGCGTTCATAATCACCCCAATGCCACTTCTCAAGGAGGTGCTGGCCATTGTTTAGCAAGGGATGAGAAGCCTTCTCTGGCCAGCAAGCAGATGGTCAGGGCTCTCATCCTGGCTGGAGATGGCTTCGGCCCGAGTGCCAGCCACGGCTGCCAAAGGGCTTCCCTGCCTCCCCCTGCCCTGCCCCTGCCATCCATACCTCCCTGTCCTGCTCCTTCTCTCCTGGCCAGTCACCCTGACCCTCCAGGTCCCTGAGAACCCTCTCAAGGAACAGGAAGGCAGTTAGAGGGATGCTGCACACAGGTCCCAGGCACAGGGCCCGTGGCCACCCAACCAGGGCTGCAGTGACTGGGGCCAGGGGCAGGCGACCTACAATTCTCTCTCTTCAAAACCGACACTGCTTTTCCCTGGCAGCCTTCTGCACCTTCATCAGGCTGATTGTTACTCTGGTGCATAACATTTGTCAAACCCATCAAATAGCACATAGCGAAGGAGTGTATTTTATTGCCTGCCAGTTATACCTCAACATAGTTCATTACCAAAAAGTGAGGGCACTCTCTTGACATGGCTGGCTCCTAGTAGGAAACAGGCATGCCCTCCCTGACAGAAGGGTAGGAGATGGTTCGGTTGAGACCAAGAAGAGGACACAGGATCTCATTTCACTAAGGAAACGGGGGAGGGATCCAATCTGAGCCAACGGTCTTCCCAGATGTTGGGACCACGTCACGTGGTGCTTTTCCTGAAATCCTGGTATTTAACAACAAAACCTATTCCCTCTTCTGTGCTGGGGCCAACGGATCAGAGAAAGCAGAGAACACAGGGTCAACAGGAAAGGGATCAAAATGGGGCCCTATCTGTCTTCCAAGGGGACATCGTCGCATGCGTGGGAGAGGAAAGCACAGAAGGTCTGCTGAGTCCTTGCCGTGGCCACTCCTATGGGCCCCGTTGCACAAGGGGGAATATGTGGGGGCCAGCACAGCCTTGCCTTCCTGTCCCTTATCCAGGCCCATATCAGGCATCTCCTCCCGTCCCCAGACGCACTCTAGAATCTGGCAGAGGGCTGAGGGAACTTCAGAGTTAATGAACTTTAATCTTCTAGGGAATGCTACAATTAACATGCCCTGCAGTACAGTTGCTTTGTAATTAGATGGAAGAACAAAACCCAAAACACTCGTCCTGGTAAAGTTATTGTCGAACTTCCTGGTAGGTTTCCTAGCAATTAAACTCACTTACTCATTTCATCTAGAAAAAGCATTTATTACTTCAATTTAAACTAATACCATAATGATACGATGCGTGTTATTAATGAGATCCTCACCACTGCAGTTCAGTCGTCTGGCCTGCTTTGCCAGGGGCCAGAAGGAAGACGTTGTTGGCACGGAGCATTAAAATAGCATTTGGTCCAAATGATGCTTTCTTCTGGGGAGCTTCACCTCAGGAAGACTCAGGGGTAAGGCCCAACGGCTGACGGAGGTTTGCTATGAGAACCAGTCAGGCTGTCCGGCTGAGAAGGTGTGAGGGCTCACCAGGGCCACCTGGAACCACACAGTGAGTGTCCCCTGCAGGCGAGACAGCTGACCCCCAAAGTCTCTCTGTCTCCCCACCTAACAAGAACACAACCCAAATGTCAGAGGCCAAGAGACAATAAGCAGCAATGGGGCCAGCACTGGTCAGAGCTCCTGAGGAATGAAGTCTGACCGAGCACTTAGCAGGCACCAACTAATTGAATCCACACATTGACCCTATCAGGCAGGGATCATTATTTGATCCCCACTTGACAAATGAAGAGACGATCGTACAACAAGGCTGGGTGATATGCCCAGTATCACACAGCTACAGAGGCACAGCCAGGATCCAACCCAGGCAGACTGCCCCCGAGTCCAGGCCCCGGAGCACTATACACTCAAGGTCATGCTGAGCCAGAGTAGAGGGGCAAACAGCTGAACCTCCTGTGTACCCACACCCAGTCCTATGCAGGAGGAATGCCGACAACCGCCACTGCTGGTTCCCATACAGGGATTGTAAGGATCATGCAGACCGCTGGCTGTGTGCCAGGAACTCTGCTGAGTGCTCAGTATAGCTTACGAATTCCCAACTCGGTTCCAGCGGTGAGGGAGCCGAAGCTCCGAGAAGTCACCATGGGCAGTAAGAAGGAGGGAGAGGGGGAGCAACCCACGCTTTCTTTTTGTATTTGCTTCTTTTTTGCACTTGATATGAAACTCAAAATGTATTTCTTAAAAATGCAGTGAAAAAATATATCTCCCATGCCTGTCCCAAGTCATTGTGTTTCTCTCCCTAAAACAGCATTTCCTTACACTGACTCAAATACACACACACACACACACACACACGCTTGCCTTGACACACAGCAACACGCCACATCCCGGTTCTCGCTTTGCTATCGCCAACGAACAGTGCCAAGTGTTGGAACTACTATCCCTGGGTACATAAAAAACCGGTTGTAAATTACGCATATATATCTTCATATATTAACCAATTTGCTGAGGATGGACATTTGGGTTGCTGGCCATTTCTGCTGCTACCAACAATGCTACAATAAATCTTTGTGCCCTAAGAAGAGAGTCTACCTGCAATGGTCGCCATGGGGACCCAGAGGCTGTGCATGAGCAGAGCTGTGATCCGGGCTTTGGGACTCAGACCTGGCCGGCCCACCATTCCTCAGCCACATGACCCAGAGGAAGCCTCTTTACGTCTCTGAGCCTGTTTCCTGACCTGTAAAACAGGAATAGCACAAACCCGCCGGGAAGAGCCACCATGAGCTGTTGCTCCTGACGTACCCGCATCGTGCTTAGCCCAGAGTGAGGGCTGGAAAGGCATGAGCTGTTCCTCACTGACACCTGAGGCATCTGGGAAATTCAGGCTCTGCCTTTGGCTTGGACTCCAGGCCTGGGGTCTGTCCTCAGTCAGATCACAGCTCCTCTCCGTGTGTTACCTCCTTTCCTTTCGTAAGCAACCACTGGCGGCTAGAGGACCAGGGCCATCTGGAGATGAAGACCCCCATGTCCTCTGTCTGCCCACAGGTCTCTGAATGGGCATAAAAAATAGGACGTGAGGGCAAGGTACAGCTCCCAGGGATCCTGAGGGTTCTAAGCTCCTCCGTGAGCCTCTCAGGCCTGCTGGGCCTATAGTCCAGCCTCACCCCTGGCCACTGCCCACAACCGAGCCATACGATCTTTCCCTTCTCCACTGCCCCCAGGCCTTCCAGCATGCTCTTCTCTCTGCCAGGGACACTCTTCCTACCCTCCTCCCCTCCTTGTCCTTTGCTTACCTAACTCCTAATAGTACTTACGTAGGTCCTTGTCACCTCCGCCAGGAAGCTTTCCCTAACCACCTTGCCACAAGCTACATGATCACCACCAAGAACAAGATTGGCTCTGAGGGAGGAAGTCAGGCCACAGCTTCAGGGAGAGAGATGGTCTAGCAAGAGGAGCTGTGCGTGCCCAGTGCTGGGACCTAACTGTGGACACCTGGCCAGGAGGGAACATCTGCCCTCAGTGCAGAGAGTGAAGTTTTGGCCAGAGAATATGACGTTTGGGTGGGGAAGGACTTCTTAAATGAGATGAAAAAGAGCTAACCATACAAAAGATGATTAAATCTGACAACAATACAATATAGAACTTCTGTGCATTAAGACAGACTGAAAGAAGTTATCAGCCACACTTAGAAAAGGCTTAATTTTTTGAAATGGGCAAAAATTTAAAATGATGAATAGGCATTTCATAGAAAACAAAAACAGCCCATAAAGATATGAAAAGGTGCTCAACTTCATCTGCTATCAAGAAAATGTAAATTTAAATCACAGTAAGATACCATTTCACATGAAAATCTTAAAAGTGAAAAGACTACCAGGTGTTAGTGAGGTTGGGGAGCTTTGAGAACTCTGTTGCAAACAGGTAGAAATGTTCTGGAAAAGAATTTGGAATAACCTAATAAAATGAAACATGCCTAGACCAAATACTCCAGCAATTCTGCTCCTCAGGATAGAACCTCATAAAACTCTTGCACACATAAATTAGTGCAGTCACTGTGGAAAGCAGGACGGAGGATCCTCAAAAAATTAAAAATAGAACTACCATAGGACGCCTGGGTGCCTCAGTCAGTTGGGCTTCTGACTCCTGATCTCATCTCGGGTCTTGATCTCACAGTCGTGAGTTGAAGCCCCACACTGGGCTCCACACTGGGCATGGAGCCCACTTTAAAAAAAAAAAAAATAGAACTACCCTGGATCCAGTAATCACACTACTGAGTATTTACCCAAAGAATATAAAAACACTAATCAAAGGGATACATGCACCCCTATGTTTAGAGCAGCGTTGTTTACAATAGCCAAGATATGGAAGCAGTGCAAGTATCCATCAACTGATGAATGGATAAAGAAGATGTGGTATATACATATAATGGAATATTACTCAGCCACAGAAAGAAAGAAATCTTGTCATTTGCAACAACATGGACGGAGCTACAGAGTATAATGCAAAGTAAAACAAGTCAGTCAGAGAAAGACAAATACGATATGATTTCACTCATATGTGGAATTTAAGAAACAAAACAAATGAGCAAAGGGGAAAAAAGGAGAGAGAGAGACAAGCCAAGACTTTTTTTTCTTTTAGAGAAAGAGGGAGATAGAGAGCATGAGTGGGGAGAAAAGCAGAGGGAGAAGGAGAAGCAGGCTCCCCACTGAACAGGGAGCCCAATGCGGGGCTCGATCCCAGGATCATGACCTGAGCTGAAGGCAGATGCTCAAACAACTGAGCCACCCAGGTGCCCCAAGAAACAGACTCTTAACTAGAGAGAACAAACTGCTGGTTACTGGAGGGGAGGTGGGGGGGGAGGGGTGAAATAGGTGATGGGGATTAAGGAGTGCACTTGTCACAATGAGTACCAGGTGATCAAAACAAAACCCCCCCCAAAAAAAGAAACAAAGAAATACTGAGAACATTTGAAATTTAAAAAAATAAGTTAAAATGTTCATAAGTTAAAAAAAAAACCTCTTGCACACAAACATCAAAAGACAAATATAAGAATGTTCTAATGAGCATTATTTGTAATAGCAAAAACCTGGAAATAACCCAAATGCCCATAACACTAAAATGGATAATAAATGAGATGATGCTATGCAACCATAAAAAATGATTGATAACACCCACCTGAATCAGATGCATGTATCTCAAAAACCTAATTTTGAGTGAAAAAAAAGCAGTCACAAAAGTGTACAGAAGTGGGACTCCATATATTTAAGGTTCACAAACAGGCCAAACTGGGCACTCTGTCTGGCAGGGTCCATGCACGTGTGACAAACTAGCAAGAAAAGCAAGGATGGGGTTCGCATACTGTCAGGACAGTGGTTAAGTCCCCTCTGTGAGGGAGGACATGAGAGCAAAGACAGGCACAGGGCTCCTTTGCATCTTTTTAAACTGGTATGGGTTCATGGAAGTTTATTCTCTTATCATTCTTTTAACTTGACATCTACATTATCATGTGTAACTTTTGATTATTTTTAATAATTTAAAAATCAGCACATGTAGACGATAGCCACTCATAAGATCCTGACCCATCTCCAGCCTGCAGGCTGGCCCAGGAGCCAAGAGCAAACCACTGCCCCCTTGGGGATACAACGGAGGAAAGATCCTGGGGTCCGGACTTCATACCCCAGCCCTGGGCAGCCTTAGCCAACTTCCTCTACCTGTCTGTTTCTTCATCTATAATGAGCTCCCAGCAACGTCGTCCTTGTACGTTACATGGTGGGGACTCTGAATATTTGTTGAATGAATGAGTCAATGATTTCGAAGATTCCTTCCTAACTGCCGCCCTCATCCCAGTGTATTCACTAGAGAGAAACTGCAGCTGCAGCTTCTGGCACCCACCTCCCCCGACGCACAAATGAATATCCCAGAATTTGAAGTGGCGCGTCAGAAAGTTCTCTGTTCTGTTCGATCCAAACTTTTGGTATTTTAACGTTTTACAGATTTTCTCTCCCAAATGTCAGCTTCTCTTCTGTTTTCCCTTTCGCTGTCACAACAAGCATACAAGTATTTTTGATGGAATTTTACCAAATGGCACATCTTACATTTTGTAAACTGTATACATGCAAACTCCTCTCGCACCCCTCTGCCAAGTTCTGTCTCAGGGCCCAGGGATTTGGCTCCTTTGATCTTCGACTCCTGACTCCAATGCCCCATCCTCAGGTTCCCGATCCTGAGGCAGGTCATTCCTGGGTTCAGAGGGAGGCTGAGGGGCCAACGGGGAAGAATCAGGCCTCCGCCAGCAAGGGTGGGACTTCCCGTGTGACATTCACTGAAGTCCTGAGCACACCAGCCTAGGAATGCCAAGTCCATTCCAAAGCACTCTTCCCTCCTTCTTGGCATCAACTCTGCCTGGCTGGGGACAGGAAAAGGAAGCTGGAGCCTAGCAAGCCCCAGATTACAGAAATAGGATGGTGCCTTGGCAAAGTGCATGGGCATTCAGGTCAAAAAGAACCTCTCTGGGCCTCATGTACTTTACCTGTCAAATGCCAACAATAATCCCACCTCAGAGAGTCACTGAATGGCTTCAATGTATATGTAATATACATTGAATATATGTAAAGATACTTGCAGATCAGATCAGCATCAAAAAAAAAAGTCATCATATCTCCAAACCACTTCTGTTTGACTTTGGAAGGAATAAAACGGTCTTTACACTCAATTTGCTTTTTAATTGGGCTCATCTGCAGCTAGTGCCCCAGTGGTGGGGTGGAAGAGGGGCCCTGAGGTGTTCTGGAGGCACCATTTGTCTTGGGCAAATCAGCAGCATGAGTCCACCCAATGCTCTCAGACAGGCCAATGCCAGCCATGCGGAGAAGGCACCCACACCCCGCACTCTGGTGGCTGCATGTGCCGCAGCAAATGGCACAAGGGCTTCCACCGCCTTGGCTCACCTAACACAAGGCAGGTGGGAAAACAGGCCAGAGACTAGACGTGCACGAAGGGCACAGCCAGGACAAGCGGTGGGAGTCAAAGTGGTTAAAGTCTACAGAGAATATCTTGGGGCACAAACCTGGTCTCAGAGGCTGTCAAATCAGGGGACTAATGTCCAGGGCCCATAAAGGTAGGAGGTCCTGCACAGAATCCAATGAAAGAGCTTTGACCTCCAGAAAGCCTAAAAAGCCAAACAAATCAGCACTCAAGACAGAGACAATCAAATGTGTGGCCCTGCGGAGGTCTTCCATTCACCCCCAGCACCCAGAGCAGAAAAAGCAAACACGGCAGCCTGCCACGAGTCCCTCCCTTGCAGCATGGAAACCTCATGGAGCAATCACGGCATTTTCTGTTGCTGAGCCACATACAGCCTCAGCATCCTTCTCAACACAGCATTCAAGGCTCAACCTGTCCGCTGGGGGAAAGCTACTGGTCACCCTGTGTCTTTATGGGATCACTGATAAAGTCCAGTCTGGTTGAAAACTAACTTCAAGGGGCGCCTGGGTGGCTCAGTTGGTTAAGCATGAGCCTTCGGCTCAGGTCATGTTCCAGGGGTTCTGGGATGGAGCCCCTTGTTGTCCTGCTCCCTGCTCAGCGGGGAGCCTGCTTCTCACTCTCCCTCTGCCCCTCCCCCTGCTCATGCTCACTCTCTTGTGCTCTCTCTCTCAAATAAGTAAAATATTGAAAGAAGAAAGAAAGAAAGAAGAAAGAAAGAAAGAAAGAAAGAAAGAAAGAAAGAAAGAAAGAAAGAAAGAGAAAGAAAGAAAGAAAGAAAGCTAACTTCAACCCCACCAAAGGTAACAAAAGCATCCATGTCAGAAAAGGGGCACACCTTTTGGTTTGACTGGAGGTTCTGGGTCAGGGGGGAGAGGAGAGGGGCAGGGCAATATATCTGCAGAATGAAACACCCTAGCCCACCTCCCCGACCTCAGAGGTCAGACTATCCGGTGCCTTGTCTTTATTCCCATTCTTCCTTTGTCTTATGTGAAAATTGTCTGAAAACCCCATGTCCTCATAAATAAGTGGATTCATTCACACAGTGACAGTTTCTTAGGCCCTGCTCTGCACCAAGCATGGTGCTAAGCAGCAGGGACACAGGAGTGAACAGCAACTGACCTGCTCTCCTGGAGCTTACAGCCTGGTGTGAGAGGCAGCGTTCATCAACGATCAGCCCTCATGAGTCTGTCAGGACAAGCTGAGAGCAAGCTGAGAGCAGGAGACATGGGTCTGTAAGAGCATGTAACCAAGGGGCCTGCTCCAAGGAAAGAGGGGAAGCTTCAGACAGGTAGGGATCAGGGCTCCTCTCCATGGGTCTGGATCCTTGAGCTGACTGAGGATAAGGGGTACAATAATACAAAAACACACAGTCTGAGCAAGTGCCATCAGGTGTCATTCATCAGGTGCAAGAATTACAGGAGCCCAGGCAGGGTGGGCAGGCTGCAGAGGTGCGACCTGCCCTCCTGTGACTGAAGTTGCTGCCTCCCAGGCCTTAGAGAGAACCAAGGCTTGAAGAGTTTCTATAGACCACAGCGTAAGGGGAGCAAAGATGTCGGAAGAAGGGGGCCAGGGTCCCTGTGGACCCTGCCCCACAGCATCCAGCCCTCCCCAGAGGTCAGCCACAGAGCACACTGGATGCCCAGGTTGAAACATCAGTATGAGGGGTTCTCGGGAAAGGCCAAGCACCTGAGAGATGCCCTATGGGCTCCTAAACACCCCCCGCCCCATGGCCAGGGATAGAATGCAGGTGGGAGGGAGAGGCCAGGTGCTGGCCACGTCGAGTTCAAGTGCCCTGAGCCTCAGGTCACCCTTGTCTCCATCACCACCTCATCTTCATTTCGGCACAGTGACTTTGCTCTTCCAATTCCTCCTGGAAGACTCCAAACAACATACTTGCTCAAGAGCTGAGGACAATATTCCAGTCTTAGAGAAGCAGAGTATTTAGGCAAATGCAAACATATGCTGGCTTCTCTTCTTAGTTACATTTCTTGGCAAAGGAATGATTTCACCAAGAGACGAGGTAGGACTTTCGAGGGCCCACCCACTCCATCCTGGCCCCAGCCATGGGGCTGCCAACCCTTATACCAGCCCCCCTCCACCCTTTAAAGACACATAATATGAGTGGTGGTGGCTATGAAAGGTGACACAGCAATCATGGTGAGGGCACTACCCTGTATCCTGACGCTAGTCACATGAATTTACCCGTGATAAAACTGCACAGATGTGAATACACACGCCCATGCGTCTATAAACTGGAGAAGTGTGAAAAAGGTCCGTGGATCACATCAACATCAAATCCTACTTCTCGTATATGAGTTATGCCATGCATTGCCCATGGGGAACCTGGGTGAAGGGCACATGGGATCCCTCTGGATTATTTCTCTTAACTGCATAGGAATCTCAGTTATCTCAAAATTAAAAGTCCTTTTTAAAAAAACACAAAATGTGGAAACCATTTCATCTTGGGACTAGGACGGGCCTGTTTTTACAGAGTAGCCATAAGAAAACCTGAAACTATTCCTCCAAAGCCCATTTTTTGTGCATTTTTAACAAACAAATTTTAATTTTTTTCATCTGGGAGGTCTTCAAAACAGCCAGGTCCAGCCATACCCACATGATCCCAGCCTGGCCCCATGACTTGGGGTGCCCCGCCCCTGACCTATGCCCCCGCCTGAGACCCTGACACTGAGGGGAGACCAGGGAGCTGGGAGGGGCAGGTGGCTGTCCAGTGTGAGGGACAGTCTTTGAAGAGGAGTCTTCTGGGAGGACCGTGCCCACCAGCCTCCGTCGCTACCTACATGCAGCCCTTCGGATCCCTGCCAACAGTTTATTAATATTTTATTGAAAACTCTAAGATGATTCAAACTTCAGCTGTCATGATAAGGTGTTGTTGCTAGGCAACATTCGTGCCTGTCTACAGATCGGTTTCTGCAGCTCTCCCCCACCTTGCGGAGCTCAAGGTTGGGCCCTACCAACCCCGAGACCCACTCCACCCGGACCACCAACCGCCATGTACCCCCAGCCCACCCTGAAGCCCTCAGCCGCCACAGCAATGACCTGGCTTGGGGGTCTCCCAGCGCCTGGCGTGCCTCTCGGGAGCCCCAGAGCAACCCCTGCCCCCAACTCACCATACTCGCTGTCATAGAACATGACAAACTTCTGCCAGCGCAGCTCTGTCACCAGCCTGAGCATGACGTCGTTGAGGCGCACGGGCGGTCTGGAGGCCAGCGTGTAGGCCTCACCGTCAGGGCTGGGGTTCAGGTGGCAGGCAGTGCGCGGAGACCCTCCTGGGTTGCGCTGGACAAAGAGGTGTGGGATGTGCATTGCATCTGTGAGAGACTGCAGGGCACTGGCAGACGCACAGCCGGTGGACGTGACCAAGGCCAAAATCCCCTGGGTCATGAGGTCACAGGCTGGAAAGAGAGGAGAGAGAGAGAGAGACGGAGAGGTCAGCCTGGAGACAACGCTGCACCGACGTTGATCCACTCGGCCCAGACCTGGCAGCTCGTGCCCGGGAGCCTCTGAGAGATGCTTGCCTCCCTCCGGAGACTGAGAGCCACCCCGGGCCAGGCCAGAGGCTCTCATCTGCAGAGTCCCACTGAGGCTTTCAGGGCCCCTGCCAGCTACATGTTCTTACACCCATTCAGCACATGAGTCAATGGAGGCCGGGGGGAGGCAAAATCATTTGAGTAGCCTTGAGGCTACTCAAGGAGGGATGGCAGGACAAGAATCCCACCCACATCTGCTTGTGACACCCATCAGAGCTGCTCCATGAGCCATCCTGTTTCCCACCTGGGATGTGAGCCCTTTAAGAGCCAAGAACTCGTTTTGTTGATCTGTGTATCTCCAAGGCCAAGACACAGGCCGTGAATATACCATGTGCTCTACGATTGTTGGCTAAACTGAACTGATTGGGGCTGAAGGGAATGAATCACATCAGAAAGTCAGGGAAACACTTACCCCAGAGGACTCGGGTTGCAGGCAAAAAAAAAAAAAGAAAAGAAAAAAGAAACCCCAGGTCTTCTGGCCAATTCCACTTGATTCATATCATAAAACACTGGCAAACCCCAGATGAAGCAGGTGCTTCTAGAAGCCCAGGATTACTCAAAAGCCAGTTGATAATCACAAAGGAAGATGCAGCTAGGTGAAGGAGGACCTGGAGGGAGGGAGGGAGGTGCCAGGTCCAGGACACACAGCTCATCTTTAGAAGTCATCCAGGAACCACGAGGGGCACCCCTTTAAGCCACACACCTACGTCTTTGGGGGACATCAGACCAATTAATAGAAAGATGCCCCTCCTGACACCGCACCCCACTGCACCAGTTCTGAAGCAAACATTTATTAATAATGCTTATGTGATGGAGGAATGTGGGAAAGCAGACGCATTTCAAAACACGGCCTGTGAATGTCAGCAGGCCATCTGCTGCAGACAGCAGACTTTTGAACAACTTTGACAATGCGGTTCTTTCGGTGGACAGCCTTTGGGTTTATGTAATGTCTCAGACTGAGAGAAGGCTGAGAGAAGACCAGGAGCGCACTTCCAAACACCAAAGGCCGGCAGCTCCCTCTGCAAGGGCGCTCACTGTGCACGCTCATGAGCATCGGCAGGACGACACCTCAAATGCCCACTGCTCTCCCTGCTGGACCCTCAACCCCCACATGCAACACAGGGGCAGGGGTGGTGAAATGAGAGTCTCTGAAGTCTCTCGGGAATCACGCAGCCCCCCCCCCCCGCCCCCCGCAAACGCTCTGCCCTCCTCCCATCCAGGCTTCATGCAGCAGTTCTCTCCTAAACAGAAATCCAGTTGTGTCATGCTCCTGTTTAAGCCCTTTAGTGGCTCCCAAGGGCCTTGGACACAGAGTCAAACCCCTTAGGGCAGTCTTGCAGACTCCCTGATACCTGCAGCTGCACGCTCCTCCCATGTCCCTGCCCACTACACTCAGGCCAACCACCCACCTTTCACCTACCACCTTTTCTGTTGCCTCTTGAACCTTCACACTCATTCCTCGAGACTCAGACTCCGTATCCCCAGACTGGCTGAGGACCCCCTGTCTAAAGCTCCCCCTGCACTCTGCACTTCCCCCATCCCGGCACGATGCATTGCTGGTGTAACTCTCTGTCTCTCCTACTGGACCACAAACTCCAGGAGGCCATGGGCAGTGCCCGTCCTGCTCACCATTCTTCCTTAGACACACGCCGTTCCCCAGCAAAGACCAGTGCAAGAACACAGTAAGCCTTAAGATTTTCGTGTCCTCTGGTCAATAATTCTACTCTAGGCACCTATCCAAAGGATGGGAATGGCTTGAGCTCCCCAAACATTCAGAGGATATTCATCCATACTCTCAAAATACCTCTCACAATCTAAAAGATGCAAATAGGTGAGTGGCTATGAAAAAGGCTCCATTTGTTGAAAGCATATGTAGCCTTTAAAATTACTTATGAAAATACTACAATAACATGGGAAAGCGCTTGTCATAAAATAGTTATGTGAAAATAATACAAAATTTATGTATTTTATCATCTCAATTCAATAAAACAACATGCATGAAAGACAGAAGAGAATATTGCGAAATGCTAAAAGTGACTGCATTTTAGAAGAGACCTGAACTGATTTTCCGTCTTTTCTACATTTTGCCAAAATTTCGAGTCATGAACAGATAACTCTTCTAGAAAAGGAAAACCATCTTCCAGTAATGGGTAAGTTGTGAAGCTATGTAGGAGGAGAGGACTATTTTGTGAGAATTCTCTCTGCACCAAATACTGCTGAGCACTTTGTGTACCTCATTATTGTCACGACACCTGCGGAAGACGTGTGACTGCGTCCATTTTCCGGATAACAGATTGTGAGACCAAACAAGCGCTAAGGGGCGGGGCTGAACTGAGACACCACCCAGTCTAAAAAAGACTTCTGAGAAGCAGCTAAGTGACAACCACAGGGCACGAAATTATACGCTCCCCAGGACTGCAACGAGGTAAAAAGCATGCCTGTGGAAAAGGCAAGAGAAATCACCAAAAGGCAAGAAAAAACCAAGGTGCTGTGATGCTGAATGGATTTCTCTTTATTCTCTTATCCACATACTTTCTTCAATCCCAATACACCGAATTTCTAACTCAAAGAAGTAAACACACAAAATAACCTGGACATGGTTGGGATGTAAACCTGTCCAGACACCCAGCAGAGGACACTCATGAGAGTGCTCATTGCAGCCGTCACCCACCCCGTCCCACTCCCTCCCAGGTCATCACCTGACTTCTGGTGGTAAACCCTGCGCCCGCTCCATATACCCTGGTTCTGAAGTCACTGAACCTCTCCGAGCCTCAGTTTCCCCACCTGGGCATGCATCCCACTGCTCCCTGCAGACTGGTTCCTTCCCTCCTGCGTGTTTCATACATACACTCAGTACCCAGCCCCTCACTATGTGCAAACACCTGCACTGTGGACTGGGGGGGAGGGGCAAAGAGCAAGAGGATATCAAGCCCCAACTTTGAGGAGTTTGGATCCACCCAGAAGACAGACCCCCACAATTCAGCCCATGAGGAAGGAGAGATGAAGCTCCTTGGGCTCAAAGAAGGGTGACATCAGGGCCTCGAAGAAAGAGGACTTAGACCAGCTTGAGAGAGGGGTACAGTATGACAAAGACACGGGGGCCAGGCAGTAGGAGCATGCTCAGGGAATGACTGTCTTACTGGTCACCTTGCCCGGTCCTGCTGGCGGCCAGGGACACCAACCTCTTGGCTGGGCCTGGGCTCCCCAGGGCAGCAGAAGACACCCTAGAATCTAACCACAGGTCTGGTTCGGGCTCCTCTGGTCAGCAGTCTGTGGCTACAGGCAAGTCTCCTTCCTGAGCCTCCATTTCCTGTTAAACGAGGATCAGAATCTCTCCCCAGCAGAGCTCTGGGAGCACTAACTTAGGGCAGGGATGGCAAATGCCAAGCCCCGCTGTGCACAGGAAAGAAGTTAAACAGAAGCCAGTTTCTTACCACTCTCCTTGGGCACACCCATCGCCCCCTCAAGGTCCCCCACCCGAGTCATACCCAGGATCCCAAGAAATAGTAAAGACAGAGAGCGACCTCACCCCTGCCGATGACTGCCCTCCCCGCAGAGGTGGGCACCGCTGCCCCGGCCCTCGGCCAGCCACCTGCAGCACGCCGCAAGCCCCTCAAGCCGCCAGCCTCGGAAACAGGGAGGATAATTAAGGCTGGAAGCCCCTCCCAGGCACTAATGGAGAGGCCCGAGGCAAGTCAATTTCCAATCCATTGTGAATGGCCTGCTAATTGGGGCGCTGTTGAAATGATGGTTATTTAGAGGCTCCTAACATAAAAATA
This sequence comes from Neomonachus schauinslandi, assembly GCF_002201575.2. Lineage (NCBI taxonomy): Eukaryota > Metazoa > Chordata > Mammalia > Carnivora > Phocidae > Neomonachus > Neomonachus schauinslandi. The sequence continues at coordinate 112,153,132 of NC_058408.1, forward strand.
ATATGATCAAAATACATCAGATCAAAGCCAAATCAGCTATTAGCTTAATCAAGGTTGTGTGCTCATTCCTGGGATAGGACATTCTACAACTCACACCCGTATTGTAGAGAGAGATGCTGAACCCCGGGGCGGGGTCCCCTGGCCAGTGTCTGAATCTGGGCCCTGCCACATACACACTGTGGGACCCTGGACAAAGTGCCGGCCCTCTCTGAGCCTCTGTCAGATGAAGACGATGGCGCCCGCTTCCCAGAGCTGTCGTGCACATTCCGTGAAAGGTCTTGGTATGTAAAGAACCTTTCAGACCGCCTGGCACGCAGTAGGGATGCAAAAGCCACCAATGTTATTGCCTCTCCTGCTTTGAGGTGTTTCTGCGGCTCACTGCAAGATAAGAGCCTTTGTTATCATCCTTTGCCTCCAATATCATGTGGTCATAAAGCTGATCTCTCTCTTGATTGCAACAATGCAGGCTTGATGGCTTGATAAGGGCGCCCTAAGAGTGGCTCATCAGCTGGGAAAGCAAGAAGCAGAGATGAATGTGATGATCAGCTTCAAGCCCCCTCCCCATGCTTGGTGGCCTAGGAGAGCAGAGGGTCTCTGCGGAGGTCTATGCACTGCCCAGTGGCTTCCCAGGAACTGGGAGAAGGAGGGTACTAGGAGCTCGAGCCTGGGCCCAAATATGGGCCCATGAGAGGACCCATGTGCTCCACCAGGATTCCCAGACAGCCCCACAATCCCAGTCCCGCCAGTGTCCCCTGAGACGCCAGCATCCTGCTGACCCAGGCTTTCCCGGACACAAGACTCTCGGGATAGGACGAGTCAGGCACAGCACCAGCCACATCGCAGGACAGATGGGCTCTCTGTAACTCTCATCCCATCTGAGCTTTCGGGTCTCCCGGTAAGAAAACTGAAGCACAGAGAGGGCTGGCCAGTCAGCTGGGGCCACACAGCCAGAGAGCGAATAGTAAAGAGGTCATCAGAAGCAGACCACCAGAAGCCTCTCGAGGAGCCAGTCCCTGGAAGACATGGTGGCCAGCTGGGGACACAGCCCAGGATTCTGTGACTGATGCTACCCAGCACTTCCCTGGAGAGAAACTCCGAGGGCAGCTCCACACTGAGCGCAGGCCCTGGGAAAGGAGCTGGCAAGAAGGCACAAGGCCTCTCTCTGCTGACAGCAAACCCTTGGCTTATCCAGTCACTCAGTGCCCGCAGGTGGACGCTGTTGGTGAGAGAGGTGCCCCCAGACATTGAGGTCACTCCAGGCACCACCCCTGTTTCATCCCAGTCTTCTCCATCCCCACAGAGATTCCTGGAAAACTCTCAGGCCAAGACTGATGGGGGCAAGTAACAGCCCCAGAGGGCTTGTGCTGGAAGAGACCTCCAATTCCTGGTGCCACCACCCAGGAATGATGCTGGCCTCCCCTCCACCGGACACCCCCAGCACATCCACACCTGCTCCTCCTGGAAGACCAGATGTGGTCCCGGCATAGTGGGATCCACCCATGTGGGCCCTGCTAGTCTGAGGACAAGGTCCCCCAACCTCCTGTGCTAACTGGCCTCTGGGCAGCCCGTCCAAGAATCACAAATTTTCCAGATGGACAAGGCAAAAGAGGCCACTCCACCCGGGTCGAAGCAGACGTGCCCAAGGCAGCCTGACAAGACTCTGCTTTTCTCAGCAGGCAACAGAAGGGAGAGCCAGGCTCTGGGCAGCCCAGGGCTTAGCCCTGCCCTCCAGAAGGAATGGTCTGTCTCTCACAGGGGGTCCAGCAGGCCAGCCCCAGGGACTCCAGCACCTCTGCCTGACCCATAAGTGGGGGTCCCGGTGACAACTCGTTATTCTAATCATCTTAACAGCCATGAGCACTCACCCTCCCCTGAGCCACCCTCATTATCTGTGCCCTTCCTCCTTCCCTCCTTTAAGCGGGCACCGGCTTTATTAATATTTGAATTCTAATGGCTAATGCTTTAAATTAAGGTAGCATTTATAAATACTTTATAGTCGATGAATAATTGACCAAATTTAGTACTGTCATAACTCAGAGTAAATTATTGATCTATGAAGAATAAATATGTTTTCATGTTTTATTAAGACACTTAAAAAGTAAACAAAAGCACAAAATGGGGGGGGGGGCGGGGAAGGGTGGCAGCACCAGACAAAGGCAGAGGTTAGAGTTCCGGTCCTAGGGGACGCAGACCCCTCTCTCACTGCTCACCAGCAAAGGGCACCCCAAAGGAGAGTCAGCAGGGCCTCACCTCCCTCCCTCTGGCGCATCCTGTCCCGCAGACCTGCTTAAACAGCGCACTCCCAGCACCTTCCGCCTGCCTTCATGCCCGGCTCCTCGCTCAGCTCAGCATCTGTCCAGCCATCATTCCAGCCACTCTACTGCAGACAACCTCACTCCCCTCTCTCTCTCCTTATGTAGCACAGCTGCTGAAATCCCCAGCGAGAGTCAGCCCTGGGGGGTCAACCTGCCCACCCCCTTCTCCATGGCTATGAGCAAACAGCAGGGAGCCAGAGAGACCCACACACCCGTCTTAGGCTGGGCCCTGCTCAGAGCTCTGGGTGCTCCCACCTCTTGCTTTCTCCCAGACCAGACCCAGACCAGACCCAGACCCAGATCCATCACTCATGCCCTCTCTATGGAATCATCAACCTTCCTGGTGTATTTGACCTGTCCCTTTACAAGTTAAACTCCAACCCTGTCTGTTGATGGCTCCATAGCTGCCCTAGCCCACAACCCTCCCTTGGGCTGCCGACCATCAGCCAGGGGGGCCCCTTTGCTGAGTTCAACTCAAATTTGGCCTGTCAACACTGCGTTCCATGGGGTATGACCCTATCCCTCCTGGTCACCAATATCAGCTAAGGGGCACCCACTTGTTCTCGACCCTTCTCTCTCCCTGACCCTCTGCATCCAGGCCATCACCAAGTCCTGGATTTTTTTTAAAGATTTTATTTTATTTATTTGAGAGTGAGAGAGAGAGACAGAGATAGCAAGCACAAGCAGGGGGGAGGGGCAGAGGGAGAGGAAGGAGCAGGCTCCCGCTGAGCAGGGAGCCTGACGTGGGGCTCGATCCCAGGACCCTGGGATCATGACCTGAGCTGAAGGCAGACGCATAACAACTGAGCCACCCAGGCACCCAAGTCCTGGATGTTTTATCTCCAAAATATATCTTGGGTCTGTCAACTCTCCTGCATCACCTTGGTTTAAACCACCATGACATTGCCCCTGGACCCACCTACCTCCAACCTCCCCCGATCTACTGCCTTCCACTCTACATGCCACAGTGGAATGGCCTTCGTGAAACACCAAGCAAGCTGCGCTTCCCTGCTTACTATCCACGTTAGCTTCCCACTGGCTTTAAAATAAGTTCGACACCCCAACAAGACCTGCAAGGCCCTGCACAACCCACACCCATGCCCCGTGTCCCAGGCAGCAGCCTTCGTGCCGTAACTCAGATACTCCAATCTCTCCCTGCTTCTGGGTCTCCACAAACCTCCCCGGCCTGCATCCGGCTGGCTCGCTCCCCTCATTCTGTGTTACTGTGGGTAACTGTCACTCCCACGAGAGAACTTTCTATGACCTCTATCTTCCCTTATCGTACCTTGTCCGCACACCATCCGCCGACATTTGCAGCTGTGGACTGTTTCGTGTGGCCGCTGCTAGGCATCTCATTCTCTGAACCATGCCGCCCATGAGCAAAAGCACCTGCATACTGCTTACCCTCTGAGCCCCTGGCCCAGCGCCCAGCATGGCAGAGCAGAACAACAAACTATTGAATACTCTTAACAACTCCGCAAGATAAGCACTATTGGTGTCCAGAGTTCGTTGGTGAGACAGAGTTTTCAAACCTGCCAAGGTCCCCAGATACCCATGTCCTCCCAAAAGGGGAGCCACATTCCAAAATCTGGAGAAGGACAGTTTCTTAAAATTGACCCACCCCTCTAAGGAGAGCTTCACCAAGAGCTTAGAGGGTGCCAAGGGGGCAGTGAGACAAAAGTCGGTGGGGCCTGAGGCCCCGAAGCACCTCCGGGCTGGGAGCTCCCACGCCCCTGCAGCCTCACGGTCCACCCAGCCCAGGGGCCCAACAGGAGCAGGGCCAAAGGGTCCCACTGGATGTTGGAGCGTAGCCTGCGGCAAGTGGGCAGCTGGTGCAGGCAGGATGCACGGAACCACGCAGGAGGGTACAGAAGAGCTGGCAGGACAGGCCAATCTCTGGGGCCTCATCTTTATGCCAATTAATGAATCAAAACTGATTCCCTGCTCCCACAGATTGGATACACAGGGAATACGGGGTGGGATCGTGCTGGCTTATTTATAGCTCTCCAGCTCCTCGTTAATGACTTTTACTGCTCCGCCAATGGAACGCCAGGCTCCTGGGCCGGATTCACACAAAGCCTACACTGTGGAAGTTAAATCAGGACAGTGACAAGTCCTGGGAGACTCAGAGAACCTCGAAAGCAGCCGAGCACCCGGGGCCTCCTGCAGCTCTTTCCACAATCTGAGCCCAAACTTCTCTTCCTGGGCTCCCCCCAACCCTGCCTCCGAATGCCACTCCCTACACCTGCCCACATCCCTTATCAGCCTACTAGTCTCCCTGCCTCCCAGCATTTCTTTCTCCAGCCCACTCTGCAGACCAAAGTTCAGCAAACAAGCAAGCATGCCCCCCAAAATACTCGCCATGCTCCCCATCGTCTGGGAGTCAAAGTCCAGTTTGTGAGATTCCCCCAGGACCCACCAACTCCACATCCCTCTACTGTCCAACATGCCCCATGCTCTCTGTTCATGTCACCATGCCCCCCCCCCCAACTTTACAAGTGCTGATTCCTTTTTCTTGAAATGCCCTTCCTCCACCACTATGCCCTTCAAACTCCTCCTCCTCCTCCAAGACCCATCCCAAGTGACTCTTTCTCTATGGAACTTTTCTTGACTTCCCTTGCTAAGAAAAATTAATCATCCCTTTCTCTGGAGGTCAGAGTAGTTTAGCCTTTCTATCAAGTATGTATTATTTGACTTCATGCTTAATTCCTACGGTCCCAAGAAAACAGACTGAGTTTCACAGCTTTCTGTAGGTCCAAGCTCAGGGCCTGATACAGAGACAGTCAGAGGATGTTCACTACAGGAAGGAGTAAGTGAAAGCACAGGTGCATAGGGACAAATAGCTGGGAATGTCAGTGCTCCAAGGTGAAGGAGTCACCCAGAGAATCCGTGGGATGGGCCACACGTCAGGAACGAGGCAATGGCAAAGTGTGTCTCATTCCGGAGCAGGCCTAGCCCTAGGCAGCACATGGAGAATTAAGATCGTGGGCTCTGGGGCCTCCTTGACTTGGCTCAGAATCCAATCGCTGCATGGATGAGCCAGGGGGCCAGGGGACACTCACTTCATCTAATTCGCCCCAAGAAGGAGAGACTGTTTAGAGGTGGGAAAAGGAGAGCGAGAACCGTGGAGAAAGCAACGGTGCCATCTTGGAGCCGGCGAGGCAAGGGAGAGACCGGGCCAGATCGAGGAGCGCCGGTTCCCCGGGGCCCCGGAGACGGGACAGCTCGGGGCCTGAGCCCAGGTGGCAGCCTAGCTCAGAGAAGACAGGAGGGGACAGCTGGAAGCACAGGGAGCCATCTGGGGAGCTCAGTGTTCCCCGGACATGCACTCAGGGACAAGGGGCACCCCTGTGTGGCCACGGCTGGGACAGGCTTGGATACCCCAAGGTAGCCAAGAAGGTGTTTTCAGCTCTAGAGCCAGAGGGAAAAGCGGAGAAAGGCCATGGCAGTGCTTGGACTGTGGGTGAGGACACAGCCCCTCTGTTTCCCCGGACTTCGGAAAGGGAAGATGAGAGCTTGTGCCATAGGGGGCCCGGCCCACCTGCCTAATCGCTGAACCCACGGTTCCCCTGGGAAGTGGGTTCTGCTATCCCACTCTTGACAGGAGCAGAGACCCAACGTTAGAGTGCTGCCCGAAGTCACAGGGGAGCCTGGACTCAAACCCTGAGCTGCCTCGGACCCAGGAGACATGCAGGGCCCCTGCTATAGCTGTGTGCCCTCAAGCAAGTCACTTCGCCTGGCTGAGCCTCGGCCCTCACTTACCATAATAACAGTCCCCACCTCTAGGGCTGCCAGGAGGATGGAATGAGCCAGAGGCCACGGATGGAGGTATGCCAACAGGCTAGACCCCGGAGCCTGACCTCAGCCCTCCCCACATCCCTGGGCTGCCCAAGGCCAGCTCACATATGCCTCTACCCTCCCTCCACCTGCATGTGTCTTCCCAAAGCCAAGGTCATCCTGTCACCAGGCCCCGCCTGGCCTCAGTGCTCCTGCCAGGCCCAGTGCAGCCCTCTCAGATGGGGAACGGAGGCTCAGTGAGGCTGCTGGATCTCCCTTCCCATCTCAACCTATGTCTGACTTTTCTAGCTTTCTCTGGCCATCTCTCTCATTCCCCTGTTGTTGCTTCTCACTTTCTGAGCCTTAGCCTTAGTTCTCCCTCAGAATGCACTTGTGTGTGCATGCGTGCATGTATGTGCATGCATGTGTGCATGTGTGTGTATGTGACTCTCTCTCTCCCACCAGCTATGTCCTCTCTCCCTAGTAGGACTGACTGCCCCAGAGGGACAGAGCCCCATGTCTATACCTTGGCTCCCAATCTCCACCCTGGGTTTGGAAGCTGACCCATGGATGCCCACCTGCTGGCCCTCAGCTCCCCATTCCCTCCAACCACGGGGGATTAGTGTCGCAGGACCAAGTGTCACCTCTAAGCCAGGGCCCCTTCCAGGAAAACTGGGAGGGTGCAGAAACGTCCCCACCCTGCCCAGCTCCAGCTCTGAGCTCCAGCTCTGAAACCTTGCACTAATCCTGCAGTTTGGCCTCCCTGTAGGCTTCCAGGAGGCAACATCTGGGCTCTGAGGCACAAAGCAGGGATCCCGGAGGCTCTGCTGTGTCAGGCTCACATCTCTATTACCTGCTAGAAACTCAGCATTCCAGACCCAGTTCAAGTGCCTCTTCCTCTCCAGAGGCCCTCTTCACCCAGCCAGGACAACACAGGCCCTGCCTCTGCTGCCCCCTGCTCTACACACAAGTGCAGTTCAGAGAGTACCATTGTCTGCTCATACGTCTCTGTCACGCCCTGGACCGAGTCCCCTGAGAACCTCTCTGTCCCTGGCACCAAGTCTGGGATGGACACCCAGATGCCTCAGGAGAGCAGGCAACAATAAGACAGTGCTGGATGGGCATAATGCTGGCCCTGGTCTACCCACCATCACTGGGGCAGCCCAAGATGGCTGCTCTCACTAAGAGCAACAGGTCGTCACCGCCCTGTGGGTCTGTCTCTAGGGTGAATGTCCACGGGGACACCCACACACACCCCAAAAGCCTGAGCAGGTCAGGTATGAGTGGATCCAGCCCTCTGTGCTACTCCCTGGCCTATCACCCGGTGGAGCCCAGCACTGAAGCACTGGCCTGAAGCCCCCGCAATGGGCAGGGATAGCCCACTCTCAAGGGGAGGATGCCCACCACTGAACCCCAGCTTCTGGGCTTTACTGACCCAGAGAAGCCCTTAGTCCCTCCTGCCACGTTCCCTGACTCTATCACTGGGAGGGCTGCACCCACCCTCCAGAAGGGAGCCTTGAGCTCAACGTTGTTGCCTCCTGCACCATGTCCCTCAAACAAGGTGTTCAGCCCCCCTCTTAAGGCGCCACCCCTCCACAGCTCCACCCTTTCCCTCACTCTGCCCAGCCTAGCTGTCCCCACCTCCCGGCTGCCATCCAGCCCGCATGCCTTGCAGCCAGACCCAGGGAAATGGCCAGCATGGGGCAGCCCCCTCACATGTCTCATCCCTCTGCACACTGTTCCCCATAGCCCCTAGCACACAGCACCCGGGGTGAGGGCAGGAGTGGGGAGCTGGGGCCAAGCCAGGGAGGTAGCTGTGGCAGATGCGGCTGCTCACACCCCCGGGGCCCTGCAGTGCTCTTCACATCTGTGTCATGCTCTCTGCGTGGAGCAGTCCAAGCAGGCTGGTGTCCACACTTACTGGTCCAAACCCACAGCTGACTGTGAACAGAACAGTGCGGGGGAAATTCCTGACCTGTGTCTTACAAATGAACTTTGCTCCGTTCGGCCCATTACTCGTCCCAGGAGGCAGCCGTCACAAAGCCAGAGCCCTAGCCTGTCACTTAGCATCCAGGAGCCTTGGCCAGTCCCTTTATAGAACATCGATGTATTATTTTTTAAAGGAGGAGGACAAGGAAGAATGGGTCACAGCACCCGCATTACACACAAGACATGAAAATAAGCCTCTGGCACAAAATACATCTTGAATCAATTCTACAATGCTAATTCCTTCCCCTTGGGAAGTGTCTATTCACTCATTCATCATTCATTCACTTACCGGGTGCTCAGCACCCTCCCTCCCAGCTTCTTTAAACCAAGCACACAGAGAGAACATCCAATGACATAGGGGAAGGTGGCAGGCTGCTGTCCAGCCCATGGGGGGCTGAAGCAGAAAGAAATGAAGCACTCGGTCCCTCGTAGAGAGATGGAACAGCCCACTGGTAAGATCATAGGTTCCAGAACTGAACTGCCCAGACTCACATCCCTGCCCTGTGCCTTCAGCTGTGAGTGGCTTTGGGCAAGTCGCACCCTCTCCCTACCCCACCTTAAAAATGGACTTACCACAGCAATTTCAATCAGATAAATGCATTTAACCAAGCAAAAGCAAATAAGCAAACAAAACTCACAGTGCCTACCTCATAGGATACTAACAAGACTCAAATGAGTTAGAACCCAGAAAGCATTCCAGCCCCCACCAGTGAGTACGACTAACTGAGCATTGGCACGAGGAGTAAGCTAAGACCAGAGAAGAAAGCAGCGCAGCCAGGTTAAAAGACAGGCTGATGGTTAGTGCCCAAGGCCACCCTGGGCCCACCTGTGCATCTCCCCAGCAGAGGGCCCAGGTGCAGCTCTGCTGGCCAGGGGTGAGGGGGCCGGCTTCCAGTTGAGCATCTGTCTGCCAAAGCCTGCAGCTGCTTTTCTCATTCACCCCAAGGTCCTGCATGGCCTTGACGTCTACTACCTCATTATCATCCTAACAGCCATCACAACAACACACAGCCTCCAAAACTGAAGAGACGGTGCCACTCTTGGAGAATGCATCCAGAAGGAAGCAGGTGCCTCTGCTCCCAGCAGTCACCACCTGACAGCTTCTCAAGAAAAGGAGTTGGTGCAGGTGCTGGCCCAGCCCCCAGAGGCAGCTTTCCCAGCTGGACCAGCCCTGCATCCTAAGGGAATGGGGGCAAAGCCCTCAGGACACAGGCCAGGCCTGCTGAGCTCGGCTCAGAGGAGGCTCCCTCCTGAGATGCGCGAGCAAGAGCCCAGCTGGCCCAGGGACATTGGGCATCTCAGCTCCCAGGTGCTTTGGAGCAGACGGGGAGAGAAATCAGAAATCTCCTGCAGCCAGCAGGGATGAGAGGGGATCCTTGCCAGTGATAATGAAAAATTTCACAGGAGCAGATGCTTGGAGAAAATTGAAAAACAATACAACAAAATTCACAAACCAGAGAGGGACTTAAGAGAAACCTGATCGGTGGGGCTCAGTTTTCCCATTGGCACCTTTCCGGCCATGAGAAGACCGATTGGGAACCAGGTCCTCCCCCCAGAGCCCACCACAAAAGTCTCTCCAAGCACCTACTACGTGCCCAGCCAGGGCCCATGCCAGGAACACGGAGATGATGCAGATCTGGCCCCAGGTCCTAGAAACGCCATGTGGAAAGGGACCTGGGGCATGGGCCGGGATGCTGTGGTTCAGTGTCCATGGAGGGATGTCAGGCAAGAGGAGCGTGGCCGTGGAGTCATGTGTCCCAGGATGGCAAGGGGGCTTCACGGGGGGCAGAAGAGCTGATGCTAGGACAGAATGCAGGTAAAAGGGGGACCAAGAGAAAGAGAGCGACTGAGCTAGCAGCATGGCATGAGCCAAGGCGTGCACATGGATGGCATCTGTGGATCTGCCAGGAGTGAGCCACTCATGCTGGGGTGAGGGGGACACAAGGAAGGGGGGGTTCAGAGTGGAGGTCTTGCCTGCTCAGCTGAGGGGCTTTGGAAGAAGCCTTGGAGGGCTCCTAAGCACAGGCGAGGCGTGCTCAGAGCTTGCCTTTGGAGAAACGGCCCCAGTGAGGATGCAGCAAGAAGCCCTGAGGCCTGAACTGACTCCTCCTGCTGTTTGCCCTGGCAGGACCGGGGCCAGAGAGTGCAGGGCCAGGAGGCAGTGAGGACAGTCAGGGCCCTTGCAGGTCAGGGGATAGAGTCAGCTAGAAGCACAGAATGGCGGGCAAGCAGGGAGGCAGACCTAGGAGCCCAGGCTCCCCCCACCAGAGCCAGCAGGACTAGGGGTGAAGCACCTATCGCCTAGTGGCACATCGCCTGGCATCCCCCACGATCCTAGAAGGGCATCACCAGACACAGACACACACACACACACACACCAGAGGGAACAGCTGAGCATTGACAACGTGAGGTCTCTTGCCAGGTATGACCCACCCCCCGGCTAGTATGAGACCAAGAACTCAGGCCTCCCGAGGGACACAAGCTGCCCAGCCCAAGCCTGGGCTGAGGACCCCAAGAGCAGGATGGGAGCTGGTGCCTTCCAGCCCTGCGGGGAGCGAGGCCAGTCCTTTGGCCTGCAGTCAGCATCTGCAATGCCCCTGAGGCTCGAGGCTCGAAGAGCTCTGAGAGAGAGGACTGAACGCCAGGGGAGGAGCTGGGAGAGGAGAGTGGATGAGCTGGGAAAGGAAAGGCGGGCCACTCCCCCTCCCCGCCCCTAATGGAAACCCCATGGAGGCCACGGGAAGCACAGACTGAGCCTGAGGGGCACAGACACCCCGCGGGACAGAGGAGAGTCGGCCTTGCCACATAGGGCATGGGAGCTCAAGGGAGACTCGATGCAGGTGGCCCGACACTCGGACTGATCAGGTCTCAGACCGCTGATGGGGACACAGCTGCGTCATGCAACTCTCCAAGTCCGGGTGGGCACCAGCAGTACGTGAGCCTTTCCCCGCAGCCCAGCTCGAGGGGAGCAGGTACCCCCTTCCTCCCCATCAGCCAAGCAGGAAGTGGCAGTGCCAGGGGCAAACACACGGCACAGTACCATCACCAGGTGGGGGCACACGTGAGGCCACTTCTGTCTGTGGGGCAAGCTCAGCTGGCGCAGGCCCCCTGTGTGAGCTCCTGCCGGCCACCTGTTCTCATGCTGTGGGCCTGCTTCTGGAGGGTGCTGTGGTGCATCAGACCAGGGCAGAGAGGCTCTGAAAACAGATAAGGATTGCCCTCCCTCCCCCAAAAAACCCAACACAGTATGTGCTCACTGTGACTTGCACTCCCTCGGGGCATTTTTTTGCTAGGAAACAGGCTCCACAGAGATGGCTAGGCCTAGAAGGCTCCATAGGCTTAAGCGAGGCCCAACTCCGGCCCTGCCCTGGCTGTGGAAGGCAGGGCCCCTCTCCTCTGCCCAGACACCTTTGCTGGAGAGAGACAAAGGGGTGGGAAGACGCAGCCCCCAGTGCCCACGCCAGAAGAGGAATGGCGAGCAGCAGGGCTGGGGCTCTGTCCCCCCAAATGCCCCACCCAGCAAGCACACATGCACCCACATGGCCCCACACATGCACACAGGCTCATCTGCGCTGAGTTCTCATGCCGTGCGGGCAGCCCCGTACCCCAGACCCCTGAGCCTCACCAGGATTTGGCAGGGATGATTCTGGGCAGATCTGGAGATATCGGAATTCTATGGCCTGCCTCAGCACGTCTCTCCTCTGCAGGGACCTCCACCCCAAGGAAGGGCAGTCCAGCTCGGCCCTTTGGGCAAGTGCGCTCTCTTCCATAGGCCCACACTAGGGGATGGCCTTTAGCCAGGCCTGAGTCTGCTCTCCAAGATGTGGTTGAGGTGGCATGGGAGCAAGTGACAACCACATGCCGTGTCTCATCACAGAGATACAGTGATACTGTAGGCAAAACAGGCCAAGGGAAAGACCTAACTTATTGAGCAAACTGCTCTGCTCATGGCAGCTTCCCTTGCTGATCTCATTGGATTTGCCTGACAATTCTGAGGTAAGGATTATTGTCACCATTTTTCCGACGAGGACACTGAGGCTCACAGAGCCAAGTCACCTGCCCAAGGTCACACAGCAAAAGACAGTGGAGCCTGAGTTCAAACTCAAGTAAGTCTGACTTGGCTGATCCTGCTATTCTCACGCTCCCAAGTGGTACAGGTGAAGAACAAGAGCCAACAGGCAAAGACCAAGGACCAACAGGTGAACACCAAGGACCACCAGGTAAAGACCAAGAACCAGCGGGTGAAGACCGAGAACCAGCAGGTGAAGACCAAGGACCAGCAAGCAACAGACTGACGTTCAAAGTCACCTAAAAAAAAGAAAGAAGGAAAACCTTCCTGCTCTCATCCAGGCACATGTCCCCACGAACCGGGCTCCATCTTCCCTGCTTCCCACCTCCCACTGAACCTCCAGAATTCCCACCCTCTCAAGCATCCCCACCAACACTCCCAACATACACAGACTAACAAATCTACTTCCTGCATCTATTTAAACCATTGGTTGAAGGACGGTGTTGCTGCAAGAGACAAAGCATCAGCACCTACCTGGGCAGAGCCTTACTGGAGAGGAGCACCACTCCCCACCGCAGCTGCCCACACTCCCACACAGTTAACGGGAAGATGATCTCTACACCTCAGAGCCTAGAAATGTGCAGAGGGAGATACAAGGTGTGGGCACCGGGATGCTGCAGCCTATCCCGGCCATGGTCGTATCCATGGTCACCTGCCCCACCAGCCCGGCCTGGGCCCTCCCAGCATGGCTGCTTTGGAGCTCTGACACAACCCCGTGGTGGCTGGGCGTGACACACAAATAGTCAGACACAGCCCATTCCTCCCAAAGATGCCACCCCCAGGTTGCACCTGACCCCCATACCTCCACCATGCCCCAGGGGCCCTGACCTCCCCTTGGGAGACAACAAGCTGACATCCATTACGCACCCAAGGTGCACTCCCTCCCTCAACATAGCCAGCCAGAGCACTAGCCATTGTCACACCAACACCCAAGCTCCCTGTCCCCCTCCCCCTCCTCCTTCAAAGCTCAGCTCAAGCACACCCTCCGGGAAGCCTCCTGGGACCTTCACACCTCCCCCCACATACACACAGTTCAGCTCAGCCAGGCACCTGTCACTCTGAATGATCACCCTCTGTCTCGGCCACCAAACTGTCGAGGCCACTGCAGGATCCCCGAGGTGCAGGTGCCTGGGGAAGGTTTACTGAAGGAGTGAATGAAACTGTTGAGTTAGATCAAGCGAAGGTGCTGAGGACCAGTTGCACATACCAAGTATCGATTCTGCCCTTGAGTGCAGCTCAAGCTTTCCAGCTGAGGGCCCTGGTGGGAAGCGGAGGGGACGAAGAGGGGGATGCCATCTCCCAGTCCCTCCCACAGCTCCAGTGGGGCAAGCTGGATGTGCCCAGCGACTTGGCCAGGGCCCCAGGTAAGCCCCAGACCTGAGATCCCAGCGGTGCTCACGGGCTCCACTCCCTGCATCTCTGCAGCCGAGGCCCCAGCAAAGGTGGCTGCCCAGAGGTGAGGACCATATTATTCCTCAGGGCAATCTGCACTCTCCTTTGAAGCACAGCTTTTTTTGCAAGGAAGGAGGCCTGACAGCCGGCAGTGGCCTGGAGGCAGCAGGGTCCGGAGGTGTTTTAAGAAGTGTCGCTGTCCCAGCCCCCAGCCCCACACCAGGCATGCAAAGCGGTGCCTGCCCTGAAACAGGGACAAGAAGGTCGAGGGGCCCTGGGTTGTCAGGGAGAGACACAGAACGATGTGCTAAAGAATCCATTTTCAGGGGCGCCTGGGTGGCTCAGTCGGTTAAGCATCTGCCTTTGGCTCAGGTTATGATCCCAGGGTCCTGGGATCGAGCCCCGCATCGGGCTCCCTGCTCGGTGAGCCTGGCTTCTCCCTCTCCCTCTGCCTGATGTTCTCCCTGATTGTGCTGTCTCTCTCTCTCTCTGTGTCAAATAAATAGATAAAATTTAAAAAAAAAAAAAAACAATCCATTTTCATGGCATGGAAGTCCCACACCTCTCTGAGTGACAGGACCCTTTATTAAAATTCAAAAATGGCCCTGACCTGAGGCAGTTATACTTGAAGTACTTTAAGTATCCATGGATTGAGAACATTCCGAAAGAGCAGATAAGCCTTCGATAAATGAACCTGCATGTGGTCACACCGACCACGGCACCGTGTCGGCCTTGTGTGGGCCAGGGTGAGGCTGGGAGCACGCGTGGATTCACATGCCCTTTCTACAGACCTGTAGGTGGGCAGCTGGGCTGACGCAGCTCGGGTAGAAACACAAGGAGCAAGGAGAGGGTGTGGATAAAGAGAAGAAGCACATCACAGGCAGCGCAGAAGATTCCCAGAGTCATGCACCTGGAAAGAGGGGATCACTCTGCTCCTTCCCGCCCATCCTTGACCACTACGTGCGCGCGCGCGCGCGCGCACACACACACACACGCACACACACAGAACTCACACACATGCAAAGCTATTGGAAGAGCCACCATTGCCTGGAGCTGTGGGCAGAGCCCACCCAGCACACCCTGCCTCTCTCTCTGCTCCCCAGAGGAGGGGTGTGTTTGCAGCAGCGGGAGCCACCCTCTCCCCTGGCAGGAACCCCAGGGTCCAGCCCAGCCTCCTCCCTCCTGCCTTCCAGAAGCAGCTCAGGGAGCGGTCTCAGCAGAGAAGTGACCAGAAGTCACCTCTCCCGCAGTCGGCATGGAGTTCCACCAGCCTGCAGCACTAACTAGGAAACGGGGTGCCAGAGGTCACCAAGAGAGAGAAGCGCGGAGAACCGCCAGGCCTCAGCCTTGCCATTTTCCCTGGTTTGATGCTATGTGCCCCTCCTGAGCAGGCTCCAGTGCCCACAGTTCATCCTTCTCAGGGTTACCAAACACCTGGGGCAGGAGCCACCCTGAGCTGTGTTTACGCAGCTCATGGAAGGAGCCCCCAGTGCACACAGACCTGCCAGGAGAATGCGGGCATCTCCAGCACCTGCCTCCCCTGGCTGTCCACGGGCCTGAGTGTGGCCGTGGTGGGTCCTCCTCCCAGTGGGGGAGAGGAACGACAGGAGGGACCCAGTGCAGGGGAACACCGAACCGGGGGGAGGTGTGGTCGAGAAAAAGAGGTCACAGGACAGTGGCACCCCATCCACTCGAAAGGGCCCTCCTTCTGGGGTCGAGGGTAGGCCTTAGGCACCTCAGGAGTCCACAAGCCTGGCATTAAGAACCCGCAGAGCTAAAAAAAAAAAAGAACCCGCAGAGCTAGATGGACAGTAACTTGGCCTGAACTCTTGGATGAGAGGAGAGAGCAGGCCCCAGCACAAGGCAGGGAGTGGACTCTGAAGCAAAGCCCACAGACCTTCTTTCATCTTCCTGCCTCCAGCCTTGCCCCTCGGGCCCATTCCTTACCCAAGCAATCTTCCTAAAACCCCTGCTTCAGGACCTCAAGGACTCCCATCCCTATGGGACCTGCCACACCAAGGACTGGCCCGACACCCTCATGAGCTGAGCCTCATCCAGCTCTCCGCTCCTGTCCCCAACCCCTGCCCCACCCTCATGCTGCCTCACACAGGTGACTTCCTGCTCTCTGCTGCCCTTCTTCCCACCTCTGAGCCCTCAGCCATGCTGGCCCTCTGCATGGAGGGCTGTCAGCCCACGTCCCACCCATGAAGTCCTGCTTTGTCCCCAAGACGCAGCTCAAGCATGGATCACCTCCCCTCCCAAGGTGAGCCAATGCTTCTGTGGTGGCCATGCTCCCCTCCATCATGGGGCCTTGGTGCATTGTCCCCACCACTAGACGTGAGCCACTGGAGGGCCTAGGAACTGGGTTGCAGCACGGTTCCTGGCATATGGTAGATAACCAGTGAACACTGAGGGAGGGAGGGAATGAATATGACAACAGAAGGATGGACGGATGGACAGATGGATGGATGCATGTATGCATGCGTGAATGGATTGGTGGATGGATAGATAGATGGGTAGATGGGTGGGTAAAAGGGAGGGGAAATGCAGACAACCAGGGGAAGTCTGACCTTGCTCCGGCCTTGGCCCCCCACCCTCACTCCACGCAGCCAGATCACAAAGGCACTTAGAAGGATTAAGGCTCCTTGATACAATTGGAGCGGCTGGAAATAGCTCTGTGCAGCCTGCAGACGCTGCCTCCCAGCAATCAGCCTCAATCAACACCCACCTGTCCCTGCTGCCAGTTAATTCCACCTGACACCCTGGCCAGGAAGCTCGAAGCCACCAGGTGTCGGCCCCATATGAGGGATATGCTCAGCCAAGGCCAAAGCAAAGTCACCCTCCTAGGTCCCCAGTGCCCTACAGGGACAACAGAATCCATGAGCTGCAACTCAGAGCAGAACTTAGAGACCTCAGGAGACCATACCCCCGCCAAAGGACCTGGGTCAGCCTCAGGAAATAAACACGTGGTCCCCTTCTGCCCCAGCCACTCTCCTCTCAAATTCCTAACACAATTCATTGCTCTAAAGAGTTGGTACCCCAAGGAAGGACTTCTAAGGGCTTCAGATATTGGAATATGGAGTCTCTTCAATCCCAAAACATAACAACGGCATCCTGATGACTATGCAAGGGAGTGAGGGAGAGGGGTGCATCCCCTCCAGATCCTCTACTTGCCCAAGAGTACCCCAGACAAGGGTGGGCAGTCCGGACACACCTGGCACTCCCCGTGGGTCCAGAAGGCGCTTCTGTGCCTTCGATACGGGGACTGTGTGAAACTCAGGAAAGAGTCCCCTTGTGATCTCCTCTGGGCCTTCTACTTTGTAACACCCCTCCCGGGCCCCTAGCCCCTCAGTCTCTCCAGTCACATACCTTCCATGCCTCCTACAATAACCCCACTCAGCCCCAGCAAGTGCATGGGGCCAACATGGCCAGTGCCCCTCCTCCCTAGGCAGAAGGGAGGCCCCCCAAAACACCAAGGACCACACGAAGAGTGCGTAGGGTTCTGAGTAAGGACAGGGAGTCTGGCTGCCAAGTTCAAAGCCGAGCTCTGCCACTTCATGAGCTGTGTGACCCTGAGCAAGACACATAACTTCTCTGTGCCTAATTTCCACACCAGCAAAATGGGTGAATAACAGACCCACATCACAGAACTGAGTAAATATAGACAGTCCCCAACTTACGATGATTGGACTTCACAATTTTTTAATTTTACGATGGTGTGAAAGCAATAAGCATTCAATAGCAACCTTACTTTGAATTTTGATCTTTTCCCAGGCCAACAGTATGTAGGACGGTTCTCGTGACACCAAGCAGCGGTAGTGAGTCTCAGCTCCCAGTCAGCTGCAGGATCCTGAGGGTAAGCAACCCATATACTAAACCATTCTGGTTTTCACTTTCAGTCCACTACTCAATAAATTACAGGGGATACTTAGCACTTTATTATAAAATAGGGTTTGTGAGGGGCACCTGGGTGGCTCAGTCGGTTGAGCGTCTGACTTCTGGTTCCAGCTCAGGTCATGATCTCAAGATCTCGTGAGATCGAGCCCTCAGGGTCCCGAGATTGAGCCCTATGTCGGGCTCCCCTTCCAGCTCAGCAGGGAGTCTGCCAGCAATTCTCTCTCTCCCTCTCCCCCTCCCCATGCTCGCAAACTCACGCACAGGCACGCGCGTGCTTGCTTTCCCACGCTCTCTCTCTCTCCCCCACCCAATCAATAAATCTATAAAAATAAAGTAAGATTTGTGTTGATGATTTTGCCCAACTATAGGCTAATGTAAATGTTCTGAGCACACTGAAGGTAGGCTAGGGTAAGCTAGGATGTTCGGTAGGTTAAATGTATTAAATGCATTTTCAGCTTAAGATATTTCCAACTTACGATGGGTTTACCAAGGCGTAACCCTGTTGCAAGTCGAAGATCTGTAGTACAAAGGGCTAGGAACAGAGCCTGACTGTCAGGGCATCCTCTGTGTACTTCAGCTGTGACCTGGACGGGGCAGTGGGGGCACTTCTGGGAGCAGGGGGACTCCCGTCACTCTATCCCATGGAAGCTTAATTCCTAAGCAGGTTTGTTATGCCCGGTGTTGCCTGGAGCACCCAGCTATCCAAATGTCTCACACCTCTGCCTGTTGCTGCTTGGGGTAATGGGATTTTTCTGGACCCTGCTTGGGAGACTCCAAGTCAAGCTCTGCCTGAGCCCCACCCATTCCCCAATCCCTGTACCCACCAGGAGGGCTGCCCGGACAGGGCAGGAAAGGTAGGCGCCATGTCCTCCCTGCTGTCCTGAAAGCATGGTCAGGGCAAAGGGCAGGGGCTAACAGAGGCGGGCTGGTCCTCCCACTCGGGCCCTGGCACCTGCCGCAGCCTCCTCCACTCCCTGGCACCTGCCTCCCCCTCACTGAGTCTGGCCCGAACACCTCTTCTCCAGGGGCCTTCCCTGACCTGCCCCAGCCCCCCGTGTAGGCGGCGCCCTCTGGGGGATGTAGCCACCACACACACTGCCCCGTTCCCAGGGCACTCTCTCAGCGTCTGACCACACCTGTCTGGCTCACCTGGGCATCCCCACAGCAGGCCTATGGGTATTTGTTGACTGAAAAAATGACTGTCGGGAAGTTACGGAGCAACACCCCCCAGGCATCCCGAGCTCCCGGGGCCCAGGTAACAGAAGGCACTCCTCCTCTCTGCCTCAGCCCTCCTGTTTGTCTTGCCCACCCAAGCCCTTCACACAGGCCAACCTGCCCCTAAACCTGGCTCCAGACTCTGCCTGCCCTGGCCCTACAGTTCCTGCCCCATCCCAGAGACTCTGCACACCTCACCACCGCCCTGGGCTGAGAGACGGTAACACGAGTGACGGAGGACAGAGCCACCACCGGCCCCCACTGGTCTCTGGTCATACTCACGGCCACCTGTGGGAGTTTACAGCACAATGTCCATTTCACAGATGAGGAAATGAATCACTGAGTGGGGAAAAGAACATCGGGAATGCCCGTGCCACCTCTCCCAGAAGCCTCTCAGCTATACGATATACAACGCAAGGGCAGCAGACAGAGCTCTTACGGCTTCTCCTGATCAATTCTGGGTGAGTCACCATCCACACCAAGGCCAGAGCAAGGAAGTATGCATTCCCCTCTGTCTCCACATCTGAACCACCTCACCTTCCAAGATTTTGTAATTTTGCATGCCCTGTGCCTCAGTCTGCAGAACTCTCCCCCGGGCCACTATAAACCCCTACTCATACTTGAAGAATTTGCTCAGCTGTCACCTCTTCCAGGAAGTCTTCCCTGGTTTCTCCCAGTCCCTCTCTGTGTTCCCAGAGTTGCCTCCCCGCTCTGGTCTGTGAGCTCCTCCAGGCAGGGCCATGTCCAAGGCATCTATTTATCTTCTGCCCTGGCAGATGGGCTCCTTCCATGGATGGGTACAGGAATGATGCACACTCACCACTGCCTCGCAGTGTGGACAGTGATGGGCCCCAGGTGGCCCTGCATCTATCCGAGCTAAGTGCTGGATCAGCATTGGATATCTAATGACCCCTGTGGGCAGCTCATAATAGCAGCTAACCCTCTGCTACCTCCCGTGGCAGCAGATATGCTTTTTTAAAAATAAATATTTATTTATTTATTTGCGAGAACGGGAGAGAGAGAGAAAGAGAGGGAGAGAGAGAGAATCCCAAGCAGACTCCGCACTGAGCATGGAGCCCAACGTGAGGCTTGATCCCAGGACCCTGAGAGCACGACCTGACCCGAATCCAAAAGTCAGATGCCGAGACTGGCCTGAGGACCAAGCCTCTCAGCACTGGGCTCTTTCCAAAGTCTCTAAACATAACCCTGGCTCCAGCAAACCTGGAAACCTGTGGTGATGGCTGCAGACAGAGGAAAGGCGACCTGACTAGCCAGGCTTCCAGAAAGGGCCTGTGATACACATTTTGCAAATGGCAGGAGACATGCGTGTCAGAAAATTGTCTATGATCAATTTAAAATTCCAAATGCAAATAGTTGGTTTGCTGCAGTTCTTGTTAATTTGCCTGAAAATCTGAAGAGAGTGTCTCCTGGGAGGGTGGCAGAGGGTCTGGGGCTGGGTCCTACAAAGTCACAGACACCCACTTGACCTCCAAGTGCTCAGGGCACAACTGCCTGGGAGGCAGGGCCCAGTCATTCTGCACCCAGGACAGAGGGCCCAGCTCTGATGACCCCTGAACCGGCAGGCCCCCTATAACCCGGTTCCAGTCCCACCCTGCAAACCCTTGTGCCTTGATCCAGAAGCAGGCTGAGCCTAGGCCGGCACAGGGGTCCCACTGCTCAACCATTCTCTCATGCCACGGGCACCCACAAAGAGACCATATCACTGGTAGGTACCCAAGCAGTGCCATACCTGAAGCTTTGCATGAATAGCAAACTGGATCTTGGAATCTCTCTGAGCCTCAGTTTTCCCATCTGACAAATGGGAACAATAACCTTTCCAACTCTTCCAATTCTGTCCCAAAAGCATATCTGCAGGGCACCTGAGTGGCTCAGATGGTTAAGCATCTGACTTTTGGATTCGGGTCAGGTCGTGCTCTCAGGGTCCTGGGATCAAGCCCCACGTTGGGCTCCACGCTCAGTGTGGAGTCTGCTTGGGATTCTCTCTCTCTCTCTCTCTCTCTCTCTCTCTCTCCCTCTCTCTCCCGTTCTTGCAAATAAATAAATAAACATTTATTTTAAAAAAGCATATCTGCTGCCACGGGAGGTAGCAGAGGGTGAGCTGCTATTATGAGCCACCCACAGGGGTCATTAGATATCCAACGCTGATCCAGCACCTAGCCTGTGCAGCAACAACCTCCACCATAAGCTGCATTTGCCAGTCTGCCTCCCCATGAAAGCAGGCACTCTGTTACCCCGACTCCCCATGACCGGCACCCAGAAGGCTCATGGAGTGGGAGATGGTGTGAGTGTCGGTCCCATACTGCATGCTCTCCTCCTGTGCACCTGCACTGACAGCTCTTCTCCCTCCCGAGGCCTGGGGAGCCCTGTTCCCACCGCACACGGAGATTAGAGAGGGAGGAAAAGACGGAGAAAGAGGTCACGGGAGCCCCCAATCCTATCTCCTCTTCCCTGTAAAAATGCAGTGATGGAAGGCCAGGAAGGGCCCCAGAGCAACAGAGCAGCCATCCTACTGGGACCATGAGAAAGAAGAAACCTGCAAACACAGGAACATTGCTCCCTTAGGAACTGATACATGGGGGCGCCTGGGTGGCTCGGTCAAGTGTCTGCCTTCGGCTCGGGTCATGATCCCAGGGTCCTGGGATCGAGCCCCGCATCAGGCTCCCTGCTCTGCGGGGAGCCTGCTTCTCCCTCTGCCTCTGCTGTTCCCCCTGCTTGTGCTCTCTCACTCTCTGTCAAATAAATAAATAAAATCTTTTTTAAAAATTTAAAAAAAGAAAAAGGCATTGATACATGGAGGATTCTCCAGCTGGCAACTGCTGGGCATCTCTCCGAGCCTCGGTTTCCCAGTCTCTGCAATGGGGACGGAGTTGGTGTAGAGAGGCAGTGATGCTTCACAAGCCCAGAGTGTGCACAGTGCCAGGCAAGGTCAAGGCAGGACGCGGTACAACCTCACCTCCTCCCCTGCTCTGCATCCCGCCCACCCCACCAGCACCGCCCAGTGGGACAAATCAGGCCAGCCGGCTCCGAAGGAGAGGGACACCGTGAAGCAGTTGGAATAAGAGGAGGGAGAGGGTTTAGTAAAGGGAAGTAGAGAACACTATAGTACAAATGTCCATTTTTACGATTTTCTCAGAGAATAAAGAATGCTTAGCAGGGCTCAGAGTGAGGCTTCCTTTTCAGGGTATTAACAATTTGTATTTTTCACTACCCATCTTCCTCACAGTCCTTTGCAGGGAGGGGAAGTCTATAAATATTTTTTTTTTTAAGAAACGACTGAATTTTGATGAACTCAGCTAAGGGAGTGCTTTGCATATGAATGGGAACTGATTAGCCCAACACTTTCCCACAACGGAGTGGCCTCCAACTTCAAGCTTTCCAGAGAGTTAAAAAGTTGAAGCAGCCACATTTATGTGGCTCCTCTAATAAAAAAATCATGCAGCGTTTATTATTAATGCTCGGCTCTGATAAATATCCTCATCTAAAATTCTTCACTGGCTGGAACCCTTCAGTATAATTTCTCAGGATAACCAGAGGGAGCACTTCCGCCAGACTTCGCAGAGGCCATGGTATCTGTTGGTGGCAGGGGGACAGGCAGCAAGACCAACTAAGTGGCAGGCAGCAGGGTTGGGGTGGGAGCTGAACAGCCCCGGCACCTGGAGAGGGAAATGTGTCAGCCTCAGAGGGGGCTCGGGCTCTGCGGTCACCGCCCCGCCCAGGCCCAGCAGAGCGAATGAGAAGACGGACAGTCAGATAATACCCACGGGAGGTGGCTGGGAAGCAAGCTCTAGGGTTTCTATAATCCGGAGGCATTTGCTAATTGACACCTGTCCTCCCAGAATCATACCGTGGTGTGGCGGTCATTCTCTGAGTGGGCCGGGCTCCCACTCCCGCCTGCTCCAAGTGCTGGGGCTCTGAGGGTCACAGCTGCCCCCTTCTCCAGCGAACTGTCCTCACCTGAGGGAGCCACCTTGCCCAGAGCTGACTGCCCCACTTCCCACCTGAGGGTAGCTCACACCCAGTGACCGACAGTCATGGAAGTAAAGAAGGTGGCCTCCTCCTTATCCCCAGAGGGGACAACCCTATGTCCCAGAGTCCCCAGACAGGGACAGGCTAGACTTACATGACACCGCATCCTTGCTTGGCTCTTTCCCCTTCTCTAAACTGCTTCTTTTTTAAAAAGATTTTATTTATTTATTTGAGAGAGAGAGAGAAACACACACACAGCATGGGGGGGGGGGGGGGGCAGGGGGGGTGGGGCGGGTAGAGGGAGAGGGAGAAGCAGCCTCCTCGCTGAGCAGGGAGCCTGACATGGGGCTCGATCCCAGGACCCTGGGATCATGACCTGAGCGGAAGGCAGCCGCTTAACCGACTGAGCCACCCAGGGGCCCCTAACCTGCTTCTTTCAGTAAACCACACACCCCAACCCATGTCCCAGGCTCTGTTCCTAGGAAGCCGGAGCAGAGATGATGCGCCCACCCTCCCTCCAGAGCCACTCCTGTACTCCAGAAGGCTAACCACAGGGACTTCCTGTCCTCTGCCTTCCTTTAGAATTTGGTCAAGGGGCCCCAGGCAGGAAATGACAGAGTGAGAGGAGAGAGGTGAGCGTTCTCCCCTCTCCCTCCTTGCTGGGTGGGCAGTGGCCGCCTCTGGGCTGTAGCCACTGTCCCATCCCTCGGCTCCCGCAGGAGTAGGGAACGTAACAGCTCCCTGGTAGCACAAACTCTGGCGCTTCACCAAATCTGTTGGTCTCCTTCTCCTTGCCCCCAGTTGTGTAAAGACTCTGTTCATTACCCAAGCTCCGGGTACCCTTTAAGCACACCCTCCCTTTCCCGCTAGCCCTTGACTGGTACAGAAGCAAAGCTCCAGCCTCCCTTGTCTTCTCAATGTAAAGTGGGTGGTTTCATCACAAGCAAGAGAAGTCTGTGGCTCTCAGGGTTACTGAGACCCCACCCCTACCCCCCACTTTTGCTCCCAGCTAATTTACCGTACACGGAGCACAGCTCTCTGCACTATATAATGGGCCCTCCTCCCCAGCGGGGCCATAAGAATGAAAGCCAAGCAAAGGAATTGATTTTTCCAAAATCCCCAAGTGCATCCAGACACATGGAAGTGCCTGCACCTTCAGCTTGCCTGCTCTGTAGTAACTAACAACTTATGAAGATGCAATGTGAAGCAATGGATTAAAATTTCATGCATTTTGCTTCAAAAATCTATAAAAACTAAGTTTCTCGGAAGAAAAAAGAAAACTCTTTTCTCCAAGCAACACAGAAAGCAAGCCGTGGCCCAAACCCTCCCCTGGCTGGTATTTCGGCGTAAATCTTTAATTTCATTTGCTGCTCTGTCCTCTGACCCCAGCAGTATTCCATAAATATTTAGGCAGGAGGCACCAGGCTTGTTTTCCACTTTGGAATGCTAATGATGGGAACCGGCAGGGTAAGATAGCAGCCTCTATGGTCCTGGGCCCATCAGCAAAATACAACAGGCCTTCTGGAGGCCCAGGGAGCCACAGGCTTCCTTAAGGAACCTGCAGGTGCACTGACGGCAGAGTCCCCAGCCCCATCAAAAGCACTAGAGACACCCTGAAGGGAGGGAGGTGTGGTGGAGGAGAGAACAGACGTGCATACAGACTTCAGAGAGGGCGCAGAGCTGCCGGGCCAGCACCTCCAGACCCTCACACACCCCCGCACATGCACACACATCGCTGAAAATCTGGGCCTTCCAGAAGGCACTTCCCAACTTCCCAGTCCTTCACCAGCTGCCAAACGTAATTGTAACATTACCTGCCCCCCTCCCCCCAGCAGAAGCCAGGCAGACATCTCTCAACTCCTACCCAGGCTCATCTCTTCATCTCCACCTGGCACTGGGGGCCAGAGGTCAGGACTCTGCAGAACGGGAGCCTTGGTTTGAATTCTGTCTTGGCCATTTGCAAGCTGTATGGTCTTCAGTAAGATTCTGTTTAACTTTCACGAGGTATAATTTGCATACCGAGAAATTCACCCACAGTAAGTGTGCAGTTCCTTGAGTTTTAGCAAATGTATATAGTTCTGCAACCATGGTGACTATCCAGTTCTCAAACACTTCCATCACCCCCAGAAAGTTCCCACATGCTTGTCTACAGTCAATCCTTGCTTCCAGCCCCAGCCCCAAGCAACCAGTAGTCTGCTTTCTGCCTCAACAGTTATGCCTTTTCAAGAAACATCTCATAAATGGAATCTACAGCATGTAGTCTTCTGTGCCTGGCTTTTTTCACTTCGAATAAAGCTCCTGAGGTTCATCCATGTTGCACTGCGTCTCCAAGTTTCATTTCATTTTATTGCCGAATAGTATTCCAGCGAAGAGATATACCGAGTTGTGCTTACTGCTCACCAGTTGATGGACATTTGAGCTGTTTCCAGTTTGGAGCTATCATAAATAACGCTACTATGAACATTCTTGTACAAGTCTCTGTATGAACAGATGTTTCCACTTCTCTTGTGTGAATTCCTAGGAGTAGAATTGCTGAATAATATGGTTAAGTGTATGTTTATCTTTCTTTTTAAGATTTTATTTATTTATTTACTTATTTATTTATTTGAGAGAGAGATGAAGAAAGAGAGTGGGGGGGGGGAGCAGAGGGAGAGGAAAAAGCAGACTCCGTGCCAAGCACGGAGCCCGATGCAGGGCTCAATCCCATGACCCTGAGATCATGACCTAAGCCAAAATCAAGAGTCAGATGCCTAACTGACTGAGCCACCCAGACGCCCCAAGTATATGTTTATCTTTTTAAGAAACCGTCGCAGTGTTTTACATTTAACAGCAGCAGGTGAGTGTTCCAGTTGCTCCATAGCCTCGCAACACTTGTTACCATCTTTAGTATAGCCATCCTAGCAGGTGTGAAGCAGCATCTCGTGTTTTGATTTGCATTTCCCTAAGGACTAATGATGTTGAGCATCTTTTCCTACATTTACTTGCAATCTGTGTCTCTTCTTTGGTGAAGTAGTCATTCAAATCTTTTGCCTCTTTGGTACTGGGTAGACTGTCTTCTTGAGCTGTAAGAGCTCTTTATATATTCTGGATACAAATCCGTGATCAGATATGTGATTTGTAAACATTTCCTCTTAGGTAGTATTTCAACCTCTTAATTTCTTCATCTGCAAAATGGAGTTCATCATAACACCTTGCCATGCTCCAGTGAAGAGCTGAGACGATGGTACCGAGTGCCTGGCATGAGGCCTGACACACAGTAGGTCTTCAATAACTGGAGCCGCCACCATCATCACCACCCCTAGAAGTCAAGGTGTGGTCTTTACCTTTGACTTGAAATGCCCAGTGTGGGGCCTGGTGCAGAGAAGGACCTCAGCCAGGTTGGGCCCCCAGCCGTGCTGGTATCCCCCTGCATATTCTCTCCAGGACCCCCCATCTACCCTCAGCAGCACCAGCCCCGGTCCTGGCAGAGCAAAGTATAGGACCGCAGACAGGACCTCGTGTGAGCACTAAGAAGGGAGCACAATCTCAGAGGTACTGAGACATTAGCAGGGGGAAGATGGCAAGACGTCCTGGCAGAGGGGACAGCAAGAACACGGCCCAGAGAGTGACAAGGTGCACAACACATTCTGGATGCCCAGGACAGAGCTGAACACCTGACCCGGGGAGTGTGGCAGACCTAACTATCAGGGTCACCAGGGGGATGAGGGGCGCTCTGGAGAGCCAGGCCATCCCAGAGCCCCTGGGGCATCTCTACTGAGATGGTCACATGGCAAGATGTATTCAGGAAGAATCCTGAATTCCACCTGCTGCCGGGACAGCACAGTCCTCTGCTTTTGCTTCTGTACTCCTTCCCCCAGAAGGAGCCCACAGCCCAGCATGAACCAGAAGGTAACCCCTGGTGCCAGGGGCTGTGTCTGGACACTGTATAATCCCTCACTATAGCCATGGGAGGAGGTGACATTATCGCATGTTACGGGCAGAGCTGCATCCCAAAAATCCTTATGTTGAAGCCCTAACCCACAGTATCTCAGAATGTGACTATATTGGAAAAGAGGGGCTTTAAAGAGGTAATTGAGTCAAAATGAGGTCATCAGCGTGGGTCCTAATCTACTATGACTGGTGTCCTCACGAGAAGAGGAGATTAGGACATAGATGTACTCAGAGGGAAGATCACATCACAAGCAGAAGAAGACCACTTAGAAGCCAAGGAGAGCGGCCTCAGCAGAACCCACCGCTGCTGGCACCTGGAATCTATCTTCCAGCACCCAGGACCGTGAGACAATAAATGTCTGCTGTTGCAGCCCCCCAGTCTGTGGGTACTTTGCTAGGGCAGCCAGAGGAGACTAATACATCCCATTTCCAGACAAGGAAACTGAGGCTCAGAAGGTGGCACGGCACCTGAGGCCCAGAGCTGGGGAGAGGCAGGCCCAGGCCCCCTGGCTTTGGGCCCTAGGTCTCTGTCCTGTCCCCCCGCCCAACCTTACCCCAGCACACAGCCCACTAGGATACGGAACCTTGCCTGGGACTGTGCCAGGTTCACAGAGGGGCTCAGGGGGCCATGAGGGGCGGGGGACCCCAGAGGAGAGAGCAGAGGAGGTCAGTCAGTGAGCAGATGGGAAGCTGAGCCCAAGCAAAACCTTAGGGACTAAGTCTGTGAGACTGGAGGGAAGACAGGCCCCAGGGCCCTGCCTCCTCGTAGACAGAGCAGCCAGCCATGCTCTAGGGCCCCAGGGGCACACGCAGGACCCACAAAAAGTGGATTTTAGCTCCAGATGAGGAAAGAGCAACGGCCCACCTGTGGGATGTGCTCCCTGGCGGAGAGCTAGGGCAGCCACGGCACCACAGAGGGCCGCATACAGGCCCGGAAGCCAAGGGGGCGCCTCCTATAGCACCCTCCACCTCTGAGTGGGTGCTTGGGATCCCCAAGCTGGCAGCACACAGCAGAGCAGCAGCCGGAATGTTCCAGCATTCCAGCCACAGCATCAAGGCCTCCACCAAGCAGTGGCTCACCAGTGCCCGTCTCCAGGCCTCCACCCTCCAGAGGCGGCAGGACGGGAGCCCCAGACCAGCCTCAGAGAGCCTGATGCACAGACCAGCAGGAGGGCCAGGTGTGAAGTGGTACCCCACCACACGGACAGGCACGGAAGATGTCCTTCCTTCCCCTGAGTACCCCCAAACACCACTTGCCACGCAGGGCCTGAGCCTCTGAGAAGGCCCCTTGGGGCCCTGAGGAGCTGCAGCCTGAGTGGACCATCTCTCTTTACAGATGCACATAAGGAGACAGTCTGATGCTCAAGTCCAGTCAAAGAGGCTTTGGGAAGAGGCCACCACCTTGCTGAGTGGGTGGCTGTCACCCGTGCTCCTGGAAGGGGTCCAAGACGTATGCTTCAAGCCATGGCCACCAGATGAGAGCCATTCCCTTGCTGACCATTCTCATGCCCCTGATCTCTCAGCCACCTGCCCTGGGCTGGCTGCTCCTTGCTCCCCTCACCTGCTCCAGTTACTCTGACTCTTCTCGATAACTCCAGAACTCCAGCCCCCACTCCAACCCTTCCACCGAAAGCCCCTGACCCCTGCCTGCCCTGGCCACTGGGACCCCTTTGTCCCAGGAAGTTTAGAAATGAGGCGTCCTTATGCTCCCCCCAACAGCCCAGGCACGGCCACTCTGGGCAGCACCCCAGCCAGACAGAGCACCACCATCAGCCTGCACCCCCTCCCTGATGGGCAACCAGGGTCCCCCAGTCTTGGCCAGTCCACACTCCCCCTAAGCAGGCCTCCTTCACCACTCTCTGACCATCAGGGAGTTAATGGCACTGACTTAATCCCAGACTTTGCATCGTTTTTTCCACTTTTTTGCTCAATTAATTATTGCAGTATCAATAGATCTTTAATTTTCTCATCAGTGCGTAATGGGAATAAGTCTCAATTCCACAATATAATTAGTTAGTTGTGAGTGCACAAGCACAAGGTCCTTCTCAAAGTCCTGCTGGGACAAACTCCCGGTTGCTGCCCCCAGGGAGGCCAGTGCCAGCAGAGAGATGTCCTGCCAGGAGCTTGAGGACACATGACTCAGCCTGGCCCGAGAAGTGACAGGAGGAGATACCCAACCCGACCTGGCCAGAGCCCGGGGAGTTGAGCAGATATCCAGGAAGCACCTTCTGCATGCCAACACCCACACTGGGCCCCTGGACACAGGGATCAAGCAGCTGCCGCACTCAGGGAGGGTCCTGCCTCAGGAGCTCACATGGGAAAGATCACAGAGACATGACACAGGCAGATGGAGATGTGTGCTAACTGAATTACATGAATCTTTATCGAGAATCCACTGTGTGCCAAGCCCTGTACCAGGTTCTGGTGACAGAATGGAGTCTGATGGAGGCAATGACCCCACTTGGCAGAGGTTGGGGGTTCCTAAAAGCATGATTCATCTTTGAAGACTGAGCTTGGTTCCCCATGTAAAGAACAGCATCAGGCATCCCGGGCAGAAAGAACAGTGTGGACGAGGACCTGGAGACAGAAGGACCACGTGGTCCAGGGAACTGCAGTCAGTTCTAGATTCCAGAGGGAGTATTTGGGGCCCATACAATGCCAAGAAGGGTATGGAGGGGCAAGACTTCTTCCCCACCCCAACCTTGGTCACTGAGAGCCTTAGGGAGCTAGGCCAAAGGTCAACCAGGCAGAGGGCCTGACACGCTTCTACTTCCTGGAGGGGATGAGGATGGAGGGAAGGGGCGGGTAGAAGCCTCCAGAGCTGCCTGCCACAGGAAGGACACCTCATGGGAAGCCTCCCCCTGACAGGCCCTGGCTCAGCCCCACTTGGATAGCTTCTGCAAGTCCATATGGCTAAGACAGCTGACAGTGGGGGGGCCCAAACCTAGGAGGCCCCCATTAAGGGAAGTGGTCCATGCCAGCCCCAGGGCCTCGGCACCAGCACCAGGCCCCCTCTTCCCAGAGACCCCTCCAGGAGCACATGCCCCCCACCCCTCACCCCCCAATAATCAGAGCCTGCCATGTGCCTGATTTGGGGCTGATTGCTTTACATGGCTAGACCCACCTCTCCAAGTGATGACACCTCAGGTCACAGCCCAGAAAGCTTAGGCACAGAAAGGTGACTTGCTCCCAGTCACAATGACAAGTGGCTGGGTGGGGATCTGACCTTGACAGTGGATGAACAGATGGACACAGCCTCTCCACCAGCCCCTTGCCCAGCCCTCCCATAGCCCTGCACACACTCCCCACTCCGCTCGCACAGCCTGGGACCAGGCTCCAGCTTCCTGTGCCTCAGCTGTAAAATGAGGGTCTGAAGGGCACCCACTTGCCCGGGTAGGGGTGAGAATGTCATTCCAGGGGCAGTGCCTGGCCCACGGCACAAGCACAATGCATGTCGCCTGTCATTCTTGGTGCCCTTGCTTCTGTGATGGACGTTGTGTTTCGTATCAAGGATCCTGGCCCAGGTGTGGAGCCATCAGGAATAGGCACCAACCCCAAGGAAGAGGAGGAGGTCAAGCATGACAGACCAGAGCTCGGTGGGGCAGGTGTCCACTGGGGGAGGACAGAACAGGGGCCAGGTGTCCTCCGATGACACCTTTGAGAGCTCAGTTATTCCGGAGCCCCACCGCAGGCCTGCGAACCTGCCGGCCTCTACCATGCTTGTCCACATGGCCCCCAAGCCACCCAGCCAACTAGGTCCTGCGTGCCAGGTCCTGAAGAGGGCTCAGCTCCTCACACCACCCTGTGAGCTAGGCAACATGGACCCCTCAGGAGAAGAACCTGAGGTAAAGGAACAAAATTATCATGAAAAGAGCTAAGACTTGTTGAGCAATTGCTCTATGCTAGGCTCTGGAGAAAGAGCTTCAGCGGCATGCTTTCCTTAATTCTCAAAAACAGCCTCTGAGCTAGAGATTGTTGCTGCCAGTTTGTGGTTGGGGAAACCGAGGCCTGGAGATGAGAGTTACTCTCCCAAAGTGGGCACAGATACTCATTAGCGGGTGTGGGAGTCCCACGGCAAGTCTGATGGCGGCCACCCTTCTCTTTCCCACAGGCCCCCGGGGAAGGCGCAGGTGCCAGGATGGAGCAGGGGCCACTGGATCCCTTAGGGTATCTGATGCAGTCTTCCCCCTGCCCTCACTGCCATCCCTTCCACGCACACATGCACGCGTACACACACGTGCACACACACCTCCTCCCTTCCTCTCCGCGTCTCGATTCCCAAACTGGAGGCATAACTAGGGACAGCACTGGATGGTGAGGCCAAGACAGGGAATTTTTCTAGACCACCCCCACTCCCCAGCAGCACCACCTTCCCCAGCTCCCCCTCCCAGGCGGCAGTGACTGACTATACAGGAACCCCTGGCCATGTCAGTAATCCTGTCATAGCCCCCAACTGGCAAACAGGGTCTCTGGGAGGGGCAGGCTCTTCTTCTAGGGGCCAACTGGGTATCGAAGGCCGGCTCGAGGCTCAGCAGGGCCAAGGCAGCCCCCGACCCCCTGAGAAGCCCAGGCACGCGCAGCAGAACAAGAACTAGAGTCTAGTAGAGAGACATGGGGATTTGATGCTGGAGCCCTGATTTCTGCACCAGGCTGCGACAGATTAAACCGGCGACAATGTCTCCCATCTAGGAAGCGGATTCGATGTAGCTTAAAATCTGCTCCGATGCCGCACCATTATGCTAAGCAGCTCGGCTGAGAGGGGGCTGCGCGGCGGCCTCGTTCATCATCCCTGGCAGCAGGCGCACAGCCAGACAGGCCACCACGGCTCCAGGGGGAGACAGGAGGGGCAGCGAGTCCCGGGGCACTTTCCCCCGCTCCTGGACGGACGAACAGACGGACGGCAGCCAGGGCTCCCTCTCTCGTCCCACAGGCCCAGGGAGGCAGCCACAGTGAGAGGCTGTGTTTCAAGACCCCATTTCTGAGAGCCGGAGCAGAGCTAGTACTCGAATATCCTCCGAGATGTAAATTATGTGGGTTGAACAAATGAGCTATATATGTATCTTTCATCCCCTAATTAACTATGGCTTAATGAATTTCTCAGCACATTGCTGCCAGAATAGCCTTGCAGCCCAAAAGACTTTTTCCCCTCCATTTCAGGTAAATATTTAAACACCCCAAATTAAAGAGAGCACCCAGGCCCAAAATTGGAGGTTTGATGCTACCCAGAGTAATTAGACCCCTGTCTCATTGATTCAGCATTTTCATTTCTTCCTCTCTCTTCCAGAGGCAACAGCAGGAACCTCAGGCACTAGGAATGTGGCCTGCTGCAGACTAATGGGCCTGTGTCCACTCTCCTCACCTAGAAGCTCTTCTCCCAGGCTCTGGGGGTCTGGCTCCACCCAGGGGGAGGGAGCAGGAGATACCACCCCAACTGGCAAAAGGGTCTCTGGGAACACCGTCACAGGGCAAGGGGGACTGTGACATGGCCTGGTGTTCTGGGAGGGAAGGATGCTGCCCACGCAGGAGCGCACATCCCAGCACCCACTCCCCCCTCAGACAGTCAACTATTCCCAAAGCTCAGTATCCTTATTATCAGAACTCCTATTACCATTAGTTTTACTCTATTACTTAGAGCCAGCATGTATCGATGTTTAAGGCACTATAATCTGGGGACCAGGCCTGGCCAGAACCATCCCACCCCAGGCCTCTCCGCCTTTGGCTCAGGGCCAGTGAGGGAGGCAGAGGAGGCTCTGTCGGCACCTCTTCACTGGCCCTGCCACTTCCTGCCCCCCACCCAACCAAAGCCACTCAGGCAAAGCAAAAGGCCCCTGGGAAGCCACATGGCCCACCTGGGCTCCCTGAGGGCCTGGTGTAGGCGTCTCTCCTCACTATCCCATGGCCACCCCTGCTGCCAGGGGCATGTGTCTGAGACCTGAGAGAAGCCCAGGCAGGGGGAAGGCTCTGACCACCACCAGAAGAAACAGGCAAGGGAGCACCTGATAATGAGTCCACCGGCTCCTGGTACCCCAAACCCAGCCACCCACAGGCTAGCTCACAGGGCAGAGGAGTAGGACCCTGGAAGAAGCTGAGGGTCAGTCCGGCCACACAGGGCTAAGAAGCTGAGGTTCCCCTCGCTGACATTCCCACTGTCCACCCAGTGCCCCTGGTTCCAGCCCCCAGGGCCTGCCTCCCCCAGACTTCTCCCTCCTCCCTGGGATGCGACTGCCCAAGTCTCCCCCGGTCACCACTGCCCAGAGCCCCTTCCCACCCCATGCACCCTGCACGAGAGACCCCTGGACAGCTTATTCCAGGCGTTGGTGTCATGTCAGCTACTTCTCCACAGCCACGCCCCACCAGGGGCCTCCCCCACCAGTGCAGGCTCCTGCCCGCCCCTCCAGCCTGCCCAGCACCCAGAGCCTTCACTAGTAACCACTGTGATGAGTCCACCAGTGCAGAGCCCTTAGGCAACTCACCACACCCGTGACAGCCCCGGGTCACTAAGACCCCCCCCCATGGCCCCATGAGGGTGATTGATGGCCCTCTGCACAGATGAGGAAAGGGCTCCCCCCTCGAACTGCGGACAGGACCCATCTACCTTAGAGCCCCCGGTACCGGGCACGGTGCCTAGAGCACTGTAGATATCCATAAATACCTGTCGGCTGCATGATGGGACAGACAGATGGGCAGACAGACGGACAGATGAATGGATGGGTGGATTTATTGATAAATGCATAGATGGACGGATGGATGGACAGATGGGTGGGTGGGGGGTGGAAGGAGGTAAGAATAGAGGGATGGATGGAGAGACACAAAGACAGATAAACTCTCAAACTGATCACTAAAAAGAGACCCCAGCCAGTCTCCCAAATCCAAACGGTTAGCTATACAGTCTCCAAGAACCGCAGGCCAGGAAGAGAGGCCCTGGGGCTCCAGGAAAGGGCCATGACTGGCAGGTCTGCCCTCTAAGGGTCTCTCCAAAGTGGGGGAACCAAGATGGGAAAGGCAGGAGCTAGAGTCCCAAGTGGAGAAGGGCAAGTGACAGGAATTTGGGAACCAGTAGTACCAGGCAAAGCAGAGACCAGCATGGGCCAGGCCTCAGGAGGCCCCGAGAAGCACTGAGCCACAAGCTGGAGAGATGGGATGGGGCAGAACTCCACCCTCGAGTGGGCCTGGCAGAGCCTGAAAGGACCAATGTGGGCCCAATGCCAGGCCCTCAAAACACGTAGCATGCGTTGGTAGCTAGGTCTGCCCGTCTCCAGGCCTGCAGGCCAGACCGCTCTACCAGCCAAATGCCGGCACAAGCTGGCCAGTGGAGGGGCGCTGTCCCAGGCCTTGGGGAGGTCAGCACTAGCCTGGAAGGGGAGGGGGCAAGCGTACCCATCCTGGACAGAGCTGGAGCTCCTCCTCTGAGCGGAACAAGAGGCCAAGCAGCTTGGGCCTCAATCTGTACGCCTTTTCTGGGGCCTAGGAAATGAACCCTTGGACTCAAGGACTGCCAGTAGAGGGGGCTGCCCTTGACTCCTACCCCCTCCCCCTTCCCCTGGAATGTATAGACTTTCCATCCTTGCTTATTAAACCCTTTCCCCAAGGGTGCCTGGGTGGCTCAGTCGGTTAAGCAGCTGCCTTCGGCTCAGGTCATGATCCCAGGGTCCTGGAATCAAGTCCTGCTCAGCATGGAGTCTGCTTCTCCCTCTGCCCCTCACCCCACTCGTGCTCACTCACTCTCACTTTCTCTCTCTTGCAAATAAATTAATAAAAATCTTAAAAAAAAAAACTTTTCCCCCAAAACCCACAAGTGAAGTCTAGAGATAGCACAGAAAGAGTGGTTTCAGAGGCAAAGGCACTAATGAAGCTTCTGCCAGCCAACAATCACCTTCACCCACCAGCACCCCGCACCCCCCCGCACCCCGCCGCCCCAGATGCGGGGAGGTGGGGGAGGGTTGTTGAGCACTGACACCTCACCTGGGGCAGGTGGCCTATTTACAGACGTGCTGCATCAAACTGGGAGGAGGAGGGCTGGGGAGGGGGTGCTGCCTGGATTGGTTGAAACAACAACAACAATATTATATGAATCAACGAGAAATGACCGTGAGTTTCCGAATTAGCCGGTTTGGAAGAAATCTCGACTTTCTGCTCCGGTCATATAACCTGGGAGAAATCAGTCTCTCTAGGTCTCAGCCCCTATCTGTAAACTTGGTGTGACAATCCCCACCTCCCAGTCATTGTCAGGATTGAAGCTGGAGAAAGCACATCAGTTCACAGTGTCCCAGCACGCTGCAGGCCCAGGGAGAAGGAGCCACACCCACCCTCCCTTTCCCAGCAGGTACTGATCTCCCTGCTGCCTGCCCCTCTCTGCAGGAGGAACCAAGACCATAAGGGGGCTGAGGCTTGTACTTACTTCAGTACAGAGCAACACACAGAGTCCCCAGAAAACCCTCCTATCCCCAATACTTTCCCTTTCAGATGGGATGAGGGTCCCACACTAAGGCCTCACTAGTCCTTAGGAGATGGCGGGGTTCCCAGAGTGCCCCTTCCTGACATCAGGACCTGGGCACTGGGGTGAGGACTGGGAGGCAGGAGAGGACCCAGCGCGTGGCCACCACAGGCCAGTGGGGGGTGCCACCAGTCCTACCTTCAAGACCCTCTCTAGAGCTGAGTCAGAACGTCCCCCCCATCCATGCTCCACCTTACCCCCTCCAGTCTCTGTACACAGACCTGACTGTGCTCCCCGCTCACCCTCAGACCAAAGGTCAAACAGTTCATACCCTCCCTGAGGGTCTTGCCTAGCAGCCAGGCTAGGCTCCAACTGTCTCGGTTTCCTAAAGGGACGCTCAGCAGGCTCGTCCAAGGACCGTTTTCAAACTGTATTTTCCATGCAATGTGACAAAATCACAACAAATGAGACACAGTCTCGGGGTTACTGCCGATTCCTGCACCTGCTGTTCACAGGCCCCTCACCTCCACCAGGAGCTGGTGCCTCCAAGCCTTGAAGGGCCACCACCCAGCTCTTCCTGGAAAATCCTAGATGTGTGACCTTCTGTTCAGCTCCCTATAATGTCAGGCTCCAGATGGAGAGGCCTGCGGATCTGGAGTCAGGGGTGGGCACTGCCACCTGAATCCATTCAATCCAAGACCAGGAAGGGCAGCACAGGAGGGCCTCCTCCAAAGGCCTCACACGTTGGAATTTGCCTGCCGATCACTGCCAACAGGAGTCAGAACCAGGACAAGGCAGCAGCCGGAGTGAACAGGCCCTCGATGACCCGGCCGCCTCTGTGGTCACTCAACAGTATCACCGGGGATCAGGGAGCATGGACACCGGGCACAGACACAGATCCCTCCCACCCACCTGTGCGTGCAGGCAACAGCTCAGCACCAGGCACCTGCTGAGGCTTCCCTAGGTCCAGCTGAGCTGAGGGCTGTCCTGGAAGGCTTTGTGCGCCAAACCTCCCGCAGGAACATCCTGATGGGCGCTCTCATTTCCTAAGCAAGGTGCCTCCAGCAAGACCTGAGGCGGCCTATGCAGGTTGGTGAGCTGCTTCGTGTCATCCCCACTGCCACTCTAGGAGGCCCTGTTTTATACATGGGGAAACACGGGCTCTGAGCTGACCCGAAGTGGCCCCATGACTAAGTGGCAGAGTCAGGTGCAGAGTCCGGGTCCTGCTGACCCCCAGGGGCCCACTGGGGCTGTCCCTCAGTCCCACAGACCTCTGAAGCAGTGATGGACCCAAGGGGAGGCAGAAACTGGACTTGGTCCAAGAAGACTCTTGCCATCATGCCCAACCTGGAGGACCTGCCTTCAGCCCCGGGCTGCCCACGTCCGTCATATCCACTCAGACCCTGGGGGAATGGCACCTTACCCTCTGGGCCCACTTGGACTCCTGCAGGCAGCTCACTGGCCTCCATTCCCCGGCTTCCTCCCACCCCAGCACTCCTGGTCCCCTCCATCAGAACACCCAGCACGCTGCGCCATCATGATTATGGATGGGGCTGTGTGAATGGATCTGGGAGGTGCAAGAATAAATGGATGGACAAATGACTATGTGGTTTGGCACCCACTCACTTTGGTGTGTGAAATCTTCATGAATCCAGGAACAGCGAAGAAACATGCCTTTCCCTAACAAGCTACAAAGACTTCCATTTTCCCAGGCCAAAGACGCTCAGCATCTATCATCTGCGTTGGTAGCCAAGTGACACCGTCTGACGCCGACCAAGGACGGGTGGTGGAAGGATGTATTTACATAGTTTGTGCTCCCTGGAATAACATTACGTTTCCGGGCGCCTCCAGCTGCATGTGAGATACCGGTGCATAGTCTGAATTACCTCCACGATGATTTCATGCTGAATCTGCTGAGTCTCCAAGCAGAGTCATAAATGTAAAGGAGGAGCATTTCTCTGGGCCTTTACCACATCTTTCAACCAGAAAATAAGTGGTGATAATATTTGTAATATGTTTACTGACAGGACCAGGGGCCCTGTGCAGATAACTCTTTTATGACACAAAGTACTTAACTAAGATGGAAAATGGCATTACTCATGTTAAATTCAAAATGAGCATTTTGTCCCAGATTGCTAGAAACCCAGTAAATGTCATTAGCTATCTGAGGTTACAGTGAAATCCACAAAGGGTTACTCTTTGGTAATTACATTTACTGTAGCTATAGAAACAAGGGACATCAGACTGAGCTGGCTGACAGCTCTGTCTTTTCCCCCCAAGAACGGCTCATCTGCATGTTGTCTCCAAAGACTAGGCTCCAAATCATGCATCTCAGCAGCCTGCTCTTGGGAGAACTGTTTTCCCCACAGGCACCAGGCTGGAGCCCCAGGACACGGACTGCCATGATTCTCAATTGGAAACTAATGACAAAAGACAGAGATGAGGAAGGATGCTCTTCCTGGGGCTTCTGCATTGAAATGTGCCTCCTGAATGTGGGGGGAAGTTACGCTTCCTGGGGCCCTCCTTCTGTGGCGGATGCATTATTTATGGCCAGCGTGCTATGCAAAGCACTTCCCCACCACAGAGCCCCACGCTGCCATCTTCCAGCGCGACCTTAACACCCCTAACACCCCTCCCTCCAAGACCAGGAAACACACCCACCCTCAAGGGGGCCTCAACTCCAGTGGCCTTCTCACACCTGTCTATGTCTGAAGGCTTTAGGAAAGGGGAAATGGGAGGGCGCGAAGGAGGACTTGGGAGCTGGAGGTCGCTTCTGCCTCAGGGGCAAATGGGACCAATGGAAGGAGCCTATTTGCCAACTAGAAGGACGAGCACCTTCCTTCATCACCTGTAACTGCCAACACCTTCCCTCACACCTATGACAAGGCACCACCTTCTCATCTCATGTGTATGACCCCCGACAGCTTCCCCAGCACCTAGTAGACTGATACCTTCCCTCTCCAGCCACACATAAAGCCACCAGCCTTCCTGATCACTCACGAACACCACTGGCGGCCGCCTGTCACAGCCAGCACCCTCCTTTGCCTCCTACACCTATAGGCAAGAGCTTTCCTTATTACCTGATACAAGCCAACACCTTCCTCCACCACCTGTGTCGGCCAGCACCTAGGGGTGTGACCGCAAACCCCTTTCCTTGCAACTGGGTAGAAACCAGCACCTTCCCTCGCCACCTGCGACAGCCAACCTCTTCCCTCACCATCTTTGACAAACATCTGCTCACACAACCTCTGTGTGGCGGCCAACACCTGCCCCCACCAGCTGATGCCTGCCTGTCCTCACCCCCTGGCAGCACCAGGATTCCCCCCAATCATCTGCCCCTAGGCCAGTGGTTCTTCAAGTGTGATCCTCAGACCCACAGCATTAGCATCTCCTGGGAACTTGTCAGAATTCAATGCCCCACCCAAACCTAATGAATCAGAAACTTGGAAGGTGGGGCCCTGAAATTTGTGTTTTTTAGCAAGGTTTCCAGGTGATTCTCATGCATATGAAAGTTGACAACCACAGTAGCTGCTCTCTAAAATCGCCTGGGGAGCGTTCAAACACCCTGATACCCAGGTGGCGCCCCCAGAATGCAGGGGCCGTGGTGTCACTGATTTTACAAGTTCCGGAGGGGGTTCTACATGCAGCTGGGGCTGAGGGCCAAGTTCTGGCCTGGTATGCGTCTCCAGCATGGCAGATAGGGTCCAGCAAGCTCCCAGCTGTGCTGCTGGCAGAGCCACCTCATGCCTGAGACTGGCCATCACCTGTCTGATGTCCAACAGGTGCCTCTAGGCCACAAAAAGGCCCAGGGGACCAGAGTTCCTGGCAGCAGACCTGCCCAGACCCCTAACTGCTACCGCACCCTGCCAGGTGTCCTGGAGCTACACAGGAACCCTGCTGGTGGTGCCTGCCTAAGTGCTGCCCATCACCTCCCTGCCAGCTGCCTGCATGGACAAGGCA
Organism: Neomonachus schauinslandi; assembly: GCF_002201575.2. NCBI lineage: Eukaryota > Metazoa > Chordata > Mammalia > Carnivora > Phocidae > Neomonachus > Neomonachus schauinslandi. Next base: position 112,192,097 of record NC_058408.1, read on the forward strand.
AAGCCTCAAGGGCCCAGATTAAGGACCGGCCCCCAGGCCAGGCTGCAGGAGGGAACCCACTGTGACAAGTCCTGCTTGGGCCTGGACCCCGAAACCCAAGATGAGTCCTGCCCTCAGTAGCCAACATCTCTCCCTAATGCTCCCCAGCGCATCTCCAGCCCCATGGGCCCTCTACCCACCAGAATGTCAGCCCACTCTGACCCCTGCCCTCTGCTTCCTGAGAAATCACGATTCTTTGAGAAATGCCTAGAAGAATACAAGCCAAAAACGCAACCCTGATTGGTTAAAGTGTAGGTGGGTTTTTTTTTTTCTTTTCTTTCATTTTCAAAGACTCTGTCATATAATTATTATATTACATTTATACTTTAAAATTAATAATTAAGACAAATTTTCTCTATACCTCATGGCCTAGGTCAATGTCACACATGCACACAGACAGATGCACACACCCGCCCCTTCAGGAACACCTTCCCTCGCCACCCCACCCTTGGGATGCCTTGGCTAAGCTCCCTCACCATCTGTGTGCACACCTGGCTGGGTTCTGAGCACCCATGGCTTGGGAGGCACTCCTCCCCTGCCATCACCAGCCCTCTTGCCCAGTGCCCAACCTTGGCCTCAGAGGAATCCCACACTGTCCCTAGGAATCCTGGGGTATCCTCAGCACCGTCCCCATAAGAGTTTAACTTGGTCCTGTTGGGCAAGGCCCTGCATACAGCAGCTAGGGAGACCAGCTGTGTCTACTCACCTGTGCTGGGCGGGGTCGGCAGGTGGACAGATAACTCAAGAGGAGTTCCAGGGCCCTCGCCTCAGCTGCTCAGCCCAGCACATACTCCATCTCAGCTCTCTGCATCCCACACACCCCCGAGCACCACACCGCCTGCCCCAGGATGCACACGACAGCCAGTCACCAGAGCTCCTGGAGAAACAGGATCATTCAGACCACAACCCTGCCTTCCCTTCAGAAGCAAGGCTGGAAAAGAATGCCCAGTGCTTCAGAAGTGAACATAGGTCTGCTAGCCCCACAGGTGTGTCTGCCTGAATTCTGTCTGTATGTCTTGCTCAGGACAGCCCTGGGCAGAGGGGCAACTCCATGGGCACCCACCAAACCCCTCCCCGTCCTGGGGGCTCTCCCTGCTCTTCTTCCCTCTCTTGTCTGGCCAAGGCAGGGGCTCTGCTCCCACGGCACTTGATTCGCAAAAATCAAATGTCATCACATCCCCACGACTATAATTTTTTTTTAAAGATTTTTTATTTATTTATTTGACAGAGAGAGACACAGCGAGAGAGGGAACACAAGCAGGGGGAGTGGGGGAGGGAGAAGCAGGCTTCCCACAGAGCAGGGAGCCCGATGCGGGGCTCGATCCCAGGACCCTGAGATCATGACCTGAGCCGAAGGCAGACGCTTAACGACTGAGCCACCCAGGCACCCCCCCCCATGACTATAATTAAACTCATCCCATTGGCAAGAGAATCCCCAGGTGACAACAGACAAAAAAGCCCGCTCTCCATTCCAGAGAACCAGCTCCCAAGCAAATATTTAATTCATAGAAGCTGGGGAGACATTAATAAGTGACTGCAAGTGGCACCACATGGACGTTAGGTAGCACTTTTGTAGAAGCACATGCCATCACAGCCTCACCTGGCAAGCTGCTTAGTCCGCCTGCACCTCCCGATCCACCCTGGTATGTACCCCGTGAGGCTGGCCTCCAGAGACTCCACTCCTGGGCTCCCTGGCCCCCTGGATCCTACTTAGCTTCAGCCACCGGGAGGCATCAGCAGGCAGAGAGTTGGGCTGGGCCCCCATTTGCAATGGCTGTGTTCCCGCATCTGAGGACACAGCTCCCGCTGGGCAACGTCTCCCTGCCCGCTGCATCCTTCTCGGTGGCTCAGTAACACTGCCCCTTCTCCTGCCCCTTCTAGACCCACAGATGGTGCAGCTCCCTGGGAATGCTGGTCCCTGAGTGATTCCCTCTCCCTGGCTGGTTCCTCTTCATTCAACTCTGTTCAGTGACCCTTGGGAATGTGTGATCTGTTTCTTGCCCAACACTGGCTGATTTACCTGCAGAATCTGCACCTTTAGGCTTTAGAGGGATTTCGGCAAAGTATTCCAGAGCCTCCTCTGAGTTGGGCTGGGTGCCCGTACAATCAGGTGGATTCAGAGATTAACCAGGTCCAACATAGGATGATTCATAACAACCAACAAAGTGTCTCTGGTGATATGCCCAAGGGCTCTGTCCTCACATCCGTCCATTCAACTTTTATGAGTGATTTGGCAGAGGATATTGATTGCTACTGATCCCACTGCAGAGGTAGTTAATATACTGAATGGCAGTGTTGGTATCCAAAAATACTTCAGCCATCTGAAACAATGGGTCATATTCAGCAAAATATACCTCAAACAGAGACAGATAGAGGTTTAGAAGTTTAGAAGGCCAAAGGCATAAGAAGAAGGACAGACTCAGTGAAAAGCTTTTGGGAGACAGACTCAGGTTCAGCCACCCTTAAGCTGAATAGGAGCCAAGAGACTGACGTGGCCACGTCTGGGTGAATTAATAACATGATACCCAGGATAAGAAGGGAGGGCCCCCACCCCCAGCTTAATAACCAGCCAGATGCCAGCTAAGAGCTGAGTTCCACTCTGGGCTCTAATCCAGTAGAGACAGTGGTATGATGGAGAAGGCTTGGAAGGGGACAGCCAGGCCAGGTGCGCAGGACACAGAAACTCATCACAAGGTGTGGCTGAGGAGACCAGAGAAAAGCCTGGCAAGAGGCCAGCCAAACGAGAAGGTGACATGAGAGCCAGCTCCAGACACCTAAAGGGATCATCTCCAGGAAGATAAAGAACAGAGGAGCAGTACCAAGGACCCTCTCCCTCTGATCCAATTAAAACCGTCTGCAATCACTGAAAAAAAGAGCACCAGCAGCACCAACAGTGACAAGCAGAAAACGCGCCCATTCTCAAACTACACACTTCCTACCAGCAGCCAGAGCTCTGCGTGGGTGTCCAGGCTTACACCCTAGCTTTCCACCCCCAAGGAGGCCACCAAATCCCTCAGCAAAGCAGGAAGGAATAACAGAGAAAACACAAAGATGAACAAATAGGTAAAGGAAGTAAAATCTCTACAGTCCAAGAAAGAGGGAGAGAGAGAGAAAGAAAAAGAAAAACAAGCAAGGCAATGTCAGAGGGAAAGCCAACTCTAAAACAGACTCATACATAGAGCATAAGAAGATTTTGGAAAAAGGCTACCAGTTGTTTTCAAAGAAAACAAGAAATACATTCCATCAACTGAGTAAGAGAATTTAAAACAAAATTAATCTCTCTATACAAATCGGTGGATGCCAGAGGGGAGGTCAGTAGGGGGAACGGGTGAAATAGATAAGGAGATTAAGAGGTACAAACTTCCAGTTATAAAATAAATAAGCCATGGAGATGAAAAGTACAGCATGGGGAATAGTCAATAATGTGGCGATAACGTATGGTGACAGATGGTGATTGCACTTCCAGTGGTGAGCACTGAGTCATGTACAGAATTACTGAAGCACAATGTTGTACACCTGAAACTAAGATAATACTGTATATGCTATTGGTACTTCAATAAAAATGTGTTTGATTAATATCTCTGTGCCTCTAATAAGAATGCTGTTGGAAGCAGTAAAAAACAGAAATGGCACTGCCAACAAATTGTACCAGTAAAACAAAAAATATATTTGAGACAATTCGTATTAGTATTGTATTAGTCAGGTTAAGTTAAGATATGCTGTCATAATGAGCAACCCCAAAATCTAGGTGGCTTACATCAACAAGAGGTTATTTTCCCCTATTTTACATGTTTATTGCAGGTTGGCCACAGCTTTGTTCTATGGCATCTTTATCCAGGCTGAGGAAGCAGCCCCCATCCCTCAGTTAAGAAGGGAAACCAAATACACCAGAACCATGTGACAGCTCTTAAAGCTTCCGTTCAGAAGAGGCTTGAAGGCACCCTCACCCCTATTTCATTGGCCCAAGCAAGTCACATGGCCAGGGATGACACCATCAGAGCAGCCTGCACCGCCCCCCCGCACTGAGAGAAGCAGTGAGTATCTTGAACAATAAGACAGTCTACCACATGTACCCAGAACACAGAATAAATAAGTGGAAGCTTTGTTTAATGGCTAAGATGATGAACATAAGAGAAAATGCTGGAAGAACCCAAATGTAGGGGCTCTGATTCACAAAGAACACATAAGAAACAGACAGCAGCTATCTTCCTAAGTCTGTCAGAAGAGTTCCCGGAGCCGAACAAAGAACTGATATTAGAAATCAGAGGGACACAACCTGCCTAAGGAAAAGTTTGTACATGGAGAGAAATGCTAAGTTTCATGACTGAATAATGTTTAAATCTCAAAGAAAAAGAGAGGGAGATATTCTGATGACGGAAACGGTGCGTTTGTGGGCTTCCAGACATGGGTGCTGACAGCGGAAATCTGTCCCATGTCCTCCGCAGCTATACCCTCGAAACCTCGAGAGAACCCCTAAGAACATGGACGTGCTCCCTTTGATGAGCTCCGCCCCTGCCAACGGGCGCCCGGCCCAGGCCACCCCAGACATATAAACACCAGAGTGGCTGCTTCCAGACCTCAGCAGCATTTGTCTCTCCTCTCGCTCAGAAATCTGGATCTGCCCACGTTCACTGAGGACAGTCTAGTGCCCATCCTTCCTCAGATGTGTCTGTAAACTATTTGCATGCAGAAAACGAAATGTCTCTTAAACATTAAAAAATGATAAATCATATAAATGTATATCATTATAGATAAAACAAATAAAAATATTAACAGATAAATTATAAAGAAAAACAGGGGAAACGTGGGCACCACCAACATGGGGGTGAAAGTTTCAAATCAGAAAAAAAGGTAATGCCTTCAAGTTTAATGAAGCTGACAGCCCGGCTGGAATTGCATCCCTAATAGTTCACGTCTGTGTGGGGGCACATACGGGACAGGGGGGCAGACAAGAGAGAGAGAAGGAGGCAGAGGTAAGAGGAAGGAGGATGGGAAGAATCCAGTAAGGGACATGGTGCAAGCGAAGGAGGCCGGTTGGAAGCCATGCCCTGACCTCCGTCCAGAGCAGGCTCCAAATGGTGACCAAGAAACTCCTTAGAGCCCCCCTGGAGGGTCCCTCCAGTGAGCTGGTTGTGGGCAGCACCCGACCACCTAGCTCCTGGAGAAGGTGGCCAAGCTAGGAATCAAACTGCGATTCCTTTCTGGGGGAGCATGTGAGAACCAGGCAGTGCTTTCTCCCTGTGAATTAATATGCTGGCATGTATTCAACCAAATCAGTCTCTCCTGAGCTTGTTAGAGTGAGTCACCCCCACCTAGTCCTCAGACAACCATGAGTCTGCCCCCCACCACCCACCCACAGCCTATGGAGTGGCCTGGGCGACAAACACCCTCCTCTCCTATGCCCCGTTCTCGTTCTTCCTGCCACAGGGAAATTCAAGCACATTCTACGTGGCTTCTTGCCACTTCAGAGCCAGCGTTTCTAAGCACTGACTGTGTGCCAGATACTAAGCTCCACGCTGTGGATATAACTTCATGATCATCCTTACACCAACTCTTACAGCCAGCAGGGACCAGGATCACCCCCATTTTAGAAATGAAGGAAGCAAGGCTCAGAGAAGTTAGGTAACTCTCCCAAGGTCACAGAGCCAGTGACAGCGCTAGATTTAGAAGCTGGGTCTGCCTCGGAGGCCTGAGCTCCCCCACAAGTGCCTGGCTTGCCTTCCTCATCCGAGCTTCTTTAATGGTCCCTGCAGCGCCCTTCAGCCTGGGACCCAGCAAGGTCTTCGGGAGCTCACAATCTCAGTGGGAACACAGACAGACACACTGGAATGAACTACACCAACAGCAGGTGACATCACAGAAGGCTCAAGGTGAGGCAGGAGAGGGCTGCAAGGAGCTAGACCAGTGGAATAAGCGAGCGAGGGGAGGTGGGAACTGCCCCTCCAGAAAATGGAAAATCACCGGTCAGCCCCGCTTCCCCAGAGCCTGCTTGGGAATGTGATAACCATGATAACAGACACGGACAGTGATGGAAAGCGAGCCTCCCAGGGGAGGCCCCCACAGCCAGACTCCACAATTACCAGCAGCTCACCGGCAGCTCTGGAGCTGACAAGACAGACAGTTCCTTCACTTGCGATGCAGGAAATGTTTTGTGTTTTCTGCTTCTGCTTTAATTCTGAACTAAACAAAGACCCAGCAGGTGGGAGATAGAGTGCTGCCCAGGGAGCCCACTCCATGCCTCCCAAACAGGGTTGCAAAACGAGAGGACGAGCAGGAGCTGGGGCTGGAGGAGAGACGGCTGCCATCCTGGGGAGGGCCCAGGACCTGCAGGCCCACTCCCTGGGGAGCAACACACCCAGCCACTTCGGGCAAGCCCCAAGACAGCCCAGGTTCTGTGCCTGGAGGCTTCCTCCTCACACCCCTGGGAGGTGGTACGAGTATCATCCCAATTTTGTGCATGAGGAGACAGGCTCACATGGAGTATGTGACTTGCAGCATCACGGGACAGAACCAAGTTCCAGCCCACCCTGTCGGAGCCCAGAGCTCTATGTTGGTACGGCTCAAGGGACCCTAGGAAAGAGGCAGGTCAGACAGAGCCTGCCAGCATAGGAAGGTGGGGGGGTTCAAAACCGGCCACAACATCCGTTCTGTGGCGAGGATGAGATGTGAAAACGCTAGCACCAAGCCTGGCACTGGGAAAGTGCTCAGTAACTGCCACAACTCAGGAGACTGCAAGATCCATGAGGGCAGGAACCTCATCTGCGCTGCCCACCTGGGACACCAGCGCCTAAAGGGTGCCTGACGACTCTGCTAGGAGATGCTCCATCAGTGACGAGGGATCTGTGCTCCAGTGGAAGCCCCATGGATCTGCAGCAGGCTTTGTTCACCAAACCCAAGCCCAGGACATTTTTGGAAAGTTCCTTTTCCAAACTCTGGGCTGGATCAGTCAGAAACTCTGGTGCAGCAGACAAGGAGCGGGGAGAGGGCATGACAGAGGAGGGAGAAGGCAGAGCAAGACGCAGGCAGCCCACTGCCCCAAAGGCCAGATCTTGCCACATGCAAGCCAACCTTGAGGGCCCTGGGCAGGTGGTGCACGTAAGTAGCACCCAGGGACATGTATACATCCAGGCAGCCGCCAGCACACTGGTCAGCCCTGCTCCCCAGTACAACCCCCCAGAAGCCACAGCATGGCTGCCCTGCTCACCATCCCATCTCCAAAGACCAGCCCGGGACCTAGTACAGAGCAGGCATTTTGTAAATATCTGTTACAAAACATGACTGCCCGAAGAGCCTACACTGTGCTGGGCACCGCTCCAGGAGCTTCACTCTTCATAATCAGTCTTGCAAAGTGAAAGCATTATTCCAGGGTCAGCAGGTGGCAAAAGTGAGGCTCGGGGCGGAAGCAATTTGCCAAGAGTAACACAGGTAGGAGGTGACAGCAATGAGTCTGGCCTCGGCCTGTGCTCTTTCCACCACCACCTGTGGCTTCTAGGAGGAGGAGGAAGAGGGAGAAAAGGGCTCTTCTGGAACAGAAAGCAGTTACTCTCCCCTGAGCAGCTTCTCAGAGCCCTGCTCCTACTGGGCACAGGGCAGCCAGGGTAGCAGCTCCAAATCTGCCAAAATCTAGCCCAGGCCAAAGCCAAGCCTCCCCTGAGATTCTAGTCCCACCCAGCCAGGAGCCTGCCAGGCACTGGGCCAAACTTGGGGAGCCAGGAGGGGGGCCTTGTTTGCCCAGGCACCTTGAGGAGCTTGGGTCCTTCAGCCCAGGCCCCTGGTCCATGCCATGGCGTCAAGGCCCAGCAGCACGCAGACTCCAGAGTCCCCACACCTCCCCTCTGCTTCGGCATCAAGCTCCCAGAAGCAGGAGGCGGAGTCTTGGCGGAGATCCGCCCACAGCTCCGCCCCCAATGGTTGGTGGTGGCTGCGGGCCGGCGCTGTCCAGAGTACCTGCACTGCCCGTCTGCATTGTCTCATTACTCCTCCCCACCCCGGGTGGGAGGGACCGTTACCCCTCTTTCACGGATAACCAGAGCTCAGAGAAGTTAAATAACTTGCCAAGAACGCACAGCTGGTGAGCCGACGTGCAAACCCAGGACGTGAAACGCAAAGCCCTAATAACCACAGCGCAGCGAAGCCTCTCAACGCGCCCCAGTTGACCCGCCTTCCTCCAGAGACTCCCTGCATTGTGCACACAACTGCAGGCCGGCTCCTTCCCCCCCCCCCAGCTACAGAGGCTGGCGACGGAGAGCCCCTGAGCCTGAGGCCCTGAGGCCGGTGCCCTCGCCCCGGCAGGAAGCGCCCCTTGCGCGGCGTTCCCAGGCCCGCACGCCCCCCTCCCCCGGCGAGCGAAGCCACGAGCATAGGCTGCGTTTGTGGGAAACCGGGGCTCAGCGCTCTGAGAGGGAGTCAATTTATTCTGGAGAAAACATCTTTGTTCTGCGAGTGAAGGGGAGCCATTTCCAACAATTTAATGCTCTGTTCGCGGGCCCGGGTGCTGGGGTTGCAGCGCGAGGCTTGTTCTTCGAGGCAGAGCGGCACATAATGAGGCTTCTCACTGCCGCTCCCCGCCATCCTGCCAAAAACCAGAACAGTTATTTATCCATTAATCTGACATTACACCCCCTGCATTTTATCTGCTTAAATAAATTTGGTGGTTAGAGTGTGTGCCTGGCGGAGAAACTCCCGCATTCAATTTCTTAGGCGCCAAGGCCTGCGACGTTGCCATTATAAACTCGCCTTTGACGTCGCAGGGACTCGGTGGGCCCAGCAGCGAGGAGAGGCCTCTCCCAGCTCGGCCAGATCCAGGCCCCACGGGGCAGGTCTCCAGAGACTGTCGAGGTCTGGGCCTGCAGCAACTGAGTTACCTCTACCAGGAGACAAGCCACCTCCTTTTGCTATCATCTACAGGCGGTAGGAAACGGGGGAAAACCTCAAACCTAGACCCCCACTGCCTGGCTGTGCCACTCAGGAGCTGTGTGACCTTGAACTGTCACAACCTTTCTGTGCCTCCGTTTTACCACCTCCTTCTTAGGGCTACTGTGAGAAATAAAAGAGTTAATATTTGTGTAAGTGCTTAGAACAGTGCCTGGCACATAGTAAGTGTTCAATAAAAATTGGCTTAAATATATATATAATGTTTAAAATCCACAAGCATTTGTAAGCAGAGCTTTGGGGATGAGCTCGACCACTGGGTCCTAAATGTGTCCTGAATTCAAGAGAGAGGGCAGTAGAGCACTGACCTGCTCCCCCCACTTCACCCACTCCACCCATTTCACTCAGTTAAAAGTGGTCATGGTCAGGAGGGGTCATGGAATATTTCATTTGAACAAAGGGTCCCACTCCTTGAAAATGTCTGAAATCCCTTTTTCCACACCATGGCTTGCATTTTAAGGGGAGGAGCGAATTAGAAGCCAGAGAAGGGAAGGGACTTGTCCAGGGCTCAGCAAGTTCATAGCAGAACTAGAAGCAGAACTCAAGCCTTCTATCCCCCAAGGCCCAGTTTTTGGTTTGGGGTTTTTTGGTTTTGTTTTTTGTTTTTTTTTTTTCCCTGCAGCATGAGACCTCCTGCCCATATGCCTCATGTTCAGTAAGGATCTCACCAGCCTCTCTACATAATGCCAGGTCAGGATGACCCATGATGACACCCAGCCAGGCACTCTCCTCTCCCATCCCAGCAGCTGCGGCACCACCCACCCTGGAGCTCAGAGCCTGGCCCAACTGGCAGGTAAAACCCCATAACCCTCAGGCTTTAACATCCCGTACCCCAGAGACTGGCAACCCCCTGCCCATGTGTCCTTCATTTCTCATTTCCTTTCATCCTCTGCTTCTTTGCAGCATCTCCTTGGCCTAGAAACTTGCTGGAATTTCCTACCTGTCCTCTCTATATCTTGTCTGCCCCTTGGCACCTTATACCCTCATCCCCAGGGCCTGGTCTGTACCCCGCCCTGCAGGCTGGAACCCAGCACTGGGTGACACCTGGGCCCTGCTGCACCCTCCCACCCCCACCACACAGCTTTGGATGGGGGCCCCTTGGATGCAGCACTGGCCAGCACACACCCAGCCTGAGCTCACCACACCCCTCTGGGGGCTCTCCCCAGGCAGGCCCATTCCCTGAACACCTCCCAGAGGGCTGGCAGCTCCACCTGGAGAAGGACACTTCCACAATCTTCTTGCTCAGGAAAGGCTGGCCCAAGGCCCCAGGCAGACTGTTGAGGTGAGTGGGGAGCGACGCGGTGAGTCTGTAATCAGAGAGAGGAGCTGTGTCCCACGCAGGAGCCGCTCTGCCCAGGCAGCTGCAGGCCCAGCCCCTGCCTCCTTCAGAGCAACAAAGAGGCAGGCATGCGGGCAGACAGACGCCCAACACAGAGACCTCCCACTCGATTGCTGTGTCACTACTTGCCCCCTCCTCCCCAACCCCTTAGATGAGGAAGCCCCTCCAACCTGTCCCCAACTGTACCCTTTGCCAAGCAGAAGTTCCCAGGGGAGAATGGCTGCCTCCTAACCTCCAGAAAATCACCTGATCATTGCCAGCTGTTATGAGGTCTGGTGAGACCGGAATTAGCCCAGCCCTTTTCTTCCTCACCACATTTAAGAAAGTAAAAGTGCTGTAGGCAAGAAGAAACTCCCCTGGCCACACGCTAGGGGCAGACTGGGGCCGCTCATCATTCCTGGGCAGCCAGCCAGCCCAGCTCCCAGTAGGCACGTGCTCCAGACACCCCTGCCTTAAGCACAGTCTCATCTCAAATAACTGTCCTCACTAGCCTCCTCCTACTTTACTTCTTTGACTGCTCCCTCTCTTTTGACTCAGGTCTACCCTCTAGCTCGTGGGCACCCCTGATCAATGCTGATCCTGGGAAAGTGATCTGAGTCCTGAATCACATCAGCTTCTGATCTCTTCAGCTAGACCCAGCCTTGTCCCCTGATAACAAGTGCCAGGCACTGTGCCAAGTGCTCTGAAGTCTAAGACTTAGCTAGGTACACCCCTCCCTCGCATTTTACAGATGATGACACAGGCTTGCCCGGGACAGAGCTTCTAAGTGGCCCAGCCTGAATTGAAACACAGATGTGTCTGAATCTAGAGCCCCAAGTCTCACCACCAGGCCTGCCAGTGGCTAGCCCACCCACAGACCTGTTCTTGCCCCGTGAGTGAAATGAGACACTGAGCCTCACTCCCACAGCCACGGAGGATGGAGGAAAGCTGCGCCCTGCGGGCCATGTGTTCTGTGGGTTCTGACTGTGGGTCTGTCTTCCTTCAGTGCCACTAAGACTCACCTGTCATTGGCAGCGAACGGAAATCAGCATTTTACAGCAATAAAAGGCTGCTCCTGGTTAGACATCAAACAAATCAATCTTCTCTGACAGTTAATTTTCATTTTGCAACTTTCCCTGGTGACAACGGCAAGTAATGACCCTGAGCATCTGCAAAGTCGCGCGGAGCAGCGGCCCAGCCCCCCACAGCCCTGGCTCCTGGCTGCCCAGGCTCAGCCCCTCCCTCTCTGTGCCAGCTGATCAACACCCCCCTGCCCCCGGGGCCCCCAGACCCAGCCCACACAGACACCTCTCTGCCCAGGAACCCCTCACAGAGGCTCAAGCCCAAGCTGCCTTCCTGGGGCCCGGAGACCAGAAACAGATACAGCACGGCTCAAACGTGAAGCCACTGGGACAGGCGCTCATAGCCCCCTCATCCTCACTGATCCCCACCCCCCCACCACACTATTAATGATCCCCTCCAAATACCCCCATCATCACAGACTCCCCAACATACCTCTGGCCCCAGCTGTGACCCTAGGACCTGCCATCAACCCCCAAGGCACAGCACCAGTGACCCTCTAGGGAAGTTCTCCCTCCCCCAGGCCCCACCACAGAGCATCCCCGACGACCCCCAGTATCATCAACAACCCCCCGATGACCCCCGACAACCCCCAATATCAACAACACCCGACAACTCCCAATATCAACAACCCCCACACCATGTCTGACCCCCAAATGCGCCTCACAGATTCCCAGCACTCCCACACAGCTGGGGATCCCCAAATCTGACCCACGGCTTCCCCCAAAGCCAAATGCAGCAGGAATTTGGCTCAGGAAACCCTCTAGGGTGCCCCTGCACCCTGGGACTCACAGCCATGAGGAAGCTTAAGTTCACAGAAGGGTCTTCTAATGACCCCCACCCCCTTTCCAGCAGGGCTATGGCACCAGGGACTGGAACTCCCTCCATCTCTCCACTTCCCAAAAATGCTCCTCTCCTAGCCTCACCCCCACCCCACCCACAGAGCTCCTGACCTCCAGAACAACATTAACCCCCATTCAGTGAGTGCTCCTGTGGGCACAACAGGGTGCCAGCCAGACTGGCTGTTCATCACAAGCCCGCGTCAGCCCCATGTCACTGCATGGATTCCAGCCCTGAACAGCGCTTGCACGTGGCAGACAGCAATAAGCATTCACTGAATAAATGAAGAGACGGAGGCTTTCCACCTCTGCTCTCATGAAATACCTCAGCCACCCTGCAAGCTGGGTATTACCCCAATTTAAACAGAGAGCAGATCGGGGGGCCTAAACTCACACATTAAGTGGCAGAAGCACAATCAAACCCAAGCCTCTCCTAGTCCAGAGCCTCTGCTCAGCTCTGACCCACAGAGAGCCTCCTTCAACAAGGAAGACATGAAAAGGCAGCTCAACACAGCCCCGTCCTGCCCAGGACAGAACTCAGCTCCAGGCACGCTGAGTCCCCATTTCTTCCTGACACCAAACCCCAACTCCTGGAAGTGCAGGCGGCAGCCCCTGCATCTCCCTGGCAACCTAGGAGCTTTTGTTCTTGAAGAATGGAGCTGATTCATCCCCACCCCCCACCCCAGGGTGAACAGCAAGGGCTGCCAGCAGTAGAGGGAGCTGGGTCTAGACCCCTGCTGCAGCCAGGAGCGACCGAGGCTGAGCTGACGGCTGATGCATGCAAGAGAGGCTGCAAGCTGGGCTTCCAAAGCAAGCGTTCCCAGTGCTCTCCATACCCACTGGCCAGAACCCCACAACTAGGGCTCAGCAGGCCTACAGCATAAGCCAAGAAAGTCTCACTCCTGGCCTTCCCATTGCTTCAGCCCCTTCCTCTTCATAGCCCCTGGGGCTCCAAACACACAGCCCACTGGCCCTCACAGCACCATGATGCTCTCTGCTCCATGCCTTTGCACACCTGTCCCTCAGACTGCAAAGCCCCTTCCTTTCTCGTCCCTTGCTGGGGATTTCTTATCCTTAAACCAGAGGCTCCGATGTGGCCTCCCCCAACCCCCAGTAATTCTCCCTGAGCAAAATGTGTCACCGCTCTTGTGTACCCACCAGTCCTGTGCTCTCTCAGAGGTATCCCTTTCTTGGGGTTGTGACAACCCTCCACTAGAGGGGAGCTCCTGAAGGCAGAGAGCTGGGCAGTTCCAACTCCAGCCTGGGGAGGTGGGGAGGGGAAGCACCCACAGGAGCTCTGAAGTCATCACTGAGGGGACAGAACAGAGCATTCACTGTAGACTATTACTGTCTGAGACATCCCCCCACACCACTCAGTCAAGCCTGACAAGTGACCTACTCCGGCCAATGAAATGGAAGCAGGTTGTGACATGCAGAAGTCTGAGCTGGTTCTTGCTTCTCTACCCATATCACCAAAGGCATTCTGGAGAGTGGTGGCTTCTCAGCCTGGTTCCTGAAGTGAGGAAGATGAAAACAGGCTAGCAGCACCCGCAAGCCAGCCCATGAAAGACGTGTAGCCTGCGTGAGAAATCAGTCACCGGGATCGGAGACTGTTGTCACTGCCACACAGGATGGCCTATTCCAGCAATGCAAGGAATGAGCAAACAAATGCCTCGTGGACCTGCCCAGGACAACACAGGTGTCAGGACTCCGCAGGCTGCCACGATCACGCCCCTAGCTGGCTTTCTAAGTAGGCCTATTGCATGATGATGACCTCACACCAGATTTCCAAAACAGGAAGAGAACCTATGGGGCAGGTTAGAAAGTTTGAGGTTTGGAGGCTGACAGATTAGAGTTTATATCCAAGCTAAGACACATCCATGACCTTGAACAAGTCCCTTCACCTCTATGAACCTCAGCTTTATCATCATAAAATCAATACCTACCCCCTCCAGGGCATTCTTAAGATGTCAGGACTACAAACGCTGCGTTTGTCAAGTGCCAGGCACATTGGGAGCCTTCCATCGCTCATACGTGCCAGTCCCTCACATTAGCTCCAAGATGCCTGAGGGGTGAGGAGCAGGATAACTCCATCCAGCCAACTTAGGACAGACTGTATCTGAGATGATGCCACCTGTCACCTATGCGGGGCACAGAGAGGGCCCAGGCTCCTGGTGTACTGACCTCAGTGAGGTCGCCAAGCCAATGCTCCAGGTTGTATCGCCATCCCCTCCCCCACACACATGCACACAGACAAAGGGCAGCATTCTGAGAGCTCCCATTTCTGCCTCCTCTGGGGCACCTGAGCCCTGGCCTGCATGGACCCTTTATTCATTAGGGGTCTTCCTGTCCTCATCCTCATGCCTGTTCTGGTCCTCAGTCCTTCCTCTCTTCTTCCCTGACCACAGCTGGCCCTTTCCTCAGGCTCAGCTCTTAAGCAGAAGACACTTTTGAGGTAGGTTGGCAGTAACTTTCTGGAGATGGGGGCACATCCTGTTGCTTACTGCTGTCCTTCTAGGCCTTCAGACTTGTCTGATTCAGGGGCATAAGAGGGAGTGACTCCTAATGAACAAGGGATCCAGAGGAGCCAGAAATGGCATCTCTCAAAATGCAGAAAGCCACCACAGCTCCTGTCTGGGGAGGCTCCAACTCTGAAGGGCATAGAGACTTGGGACTCATGAGGAAATGCCCATCAGAACATCACACTGTGCCAAGACACACACCAAGGACTCATTTGCACAGATATGGGAACCCCATTTGCCCATCACCTACTAGGTGCCAGGCACCCTGATGGGTGCTTTACATGTACCCCATGAAAACCCTTCAAGATGCCTGCCATTATCCCATCTTACTGTGTGTGGGGGCACCACAGCTCCCTGCAGAGAAAGGGCCAAGGAGGCTCACATATGGGTCTCAAGCTCCTTCCTACAGACACCTCACAAAATTAACCATCCTTTTCCCTTAATGGCTGAACAAATCTATCCTGATTTGTAGGCTTTGCTGGAACAGCATTTATAATTGCATTCAGTGAAAAATGTTTTAAATGAATCAAATTCTTCATAGTTTGGAAACATGAAACATCTGCTTTGTCTCAACAACTGTACCTCTTGATTAAAACAACTATAAACCATTTCTCCCTCCCCTTCAGATCCTGGGCTCCTTGAAGGCAGGGGTTATGAATTATTCTCCCCAATACCCACAGGAGCCTGGCAAAGAGTATTGATTAACAGCAGATTAAAACATTAAATTGTCCCTTCTCATCTCATCCCAACAATTGCCTCCTCTCCATCATCCCTCACATCTTCATCCTCTCTATTCCCTCCATCATTAAATAAACTCAAATTATCAATATTTAAAAAAAAAACACCTCGGACTTCTGCCTCTGACCAAGATGGAGTAACAGGGACCAGATTTACCCTCCTTCCTGAAACAACCAAAAAAAAAAAAATGGTAAAATATACAAAAGGATGGTTTTCTTTCTTTTTTTTTTTTTTAAGATTTTATTTATTTATTTGACAGAGAGAGACACAGCGAGAGAGGGAACACAGCAGGGGGAGTGGGAGAGGGAGAAGCAGGCTTCCTGCCGAGCAGGGAGCCCGATGTGGGACTTGATCCCAGGACCCTGGAATCATGACCTGAGCCGAAGGCAGACGCTTAACGACTAAGCCACCCAGGTGCCCCAAAAGGATGGTTTTCAAGATACTGGAGATGAGGCAACAAAGGACAGTGATCCCTGAGAGACGAAACTAAAACAAGGTGAGGCCAACGATAACCTCAGCCTACTGCCTTAAGTTTCCAGAACAACAAGGGAGGGGGTACACAGGCAGAGTCCAGCAGATGCCCTGAGCTGAGGATTTGAATCTGAGCATCCAGGGAGATCAAGGCAGCCAGAGTCTCAAGACAGAGTACCAAAGACAGATGTACACAAAGAGAGAAATCTGGGGCTTTTTCAAAAGATCCCACTTAAGTATTCAGCAGAGTTGATCTTTTCCATGGTCAGGAAAAGATCCCCAACCCCAAAAGATTTGAGGGACTAGTACTTCACACAGGGCCAAGAACAGTGCCATTTTCAACCAGAATCTCATGATTCACTTTGGGTAGAGTACCTAGAAAGGTCCCGCCCCAGCTCTCATAGTTGTGATCCTGACTAACAAGTGGTAAAAGCAAGACTCAAAAGGATCAAACTTTCTCCAAGTAACTTAACTGCATCCCAGAAAAAAGCTCAAGAATATTTCTGGGAATACAAAAATATCTGTCACAATATCTGTAACCCAACCAAAACTCTTGAACAACATGAGGGTTAGAGGTGCCAATCTCTTGTGCAGTCAAAAATTCATGTATAACTTTTTATTCCCCCAAAACTTTACTACTAATAGCCTACTGCTGACTGGAAGCCTCACCAATAACTTAAACAGTTGATTAACTATATTGTGTATGTTGTATGCATTATATACTGTATTCTTAAAATAAAGTGAGCTAGAAAGAAATGTTATTTAAAAATCATAAAGAAGAGAAAATACATTAAAAATACTGTATTATATTTATTGGGGGGGAAAATCCATAAATAAGTGGGCCCACATGGTTCAAACCCATGTTGTTGAAGGGTCAACTACACTACCCATAGGAAAAGAAAATCAACCAAACCAAACCAAACCAGAACTGGCAAAGATGTCAGAATTAGCAGACCACGATATTAAAACAGTCATTACTACTATATGCCATATGTTCAAAAGTTAAACAAAGGCATGAAAGATTGAAAAGAAGATGCAAATTAGACTTCTAGAGATAAAAACTGAAATGTATGAGATTAAAAAATAAACTGAACTGGATTAGTGTCAAATGAGATATAGCAGAAAAAAAGAACTTAAAAAGATGATAAAAGAAAGTATCCAAAATTAAATACAGAAAAGAGGAATAAGAAAGAAAGAGAGGGAGGGAGGAAGGAAGAGAAAGAGAGGAAGGAAGGAAGGAAGGAAGGAAGGAAGGAAGGAAGGAAGGAAGGAAGGAAGAAAAAGAAAAGCATATTAGTGAGCTGTGGGGCAACCTGAGATGGTCTAACATATGTGTAATTTGAGTCCCAGAGGAGAGGACAGGGAGAGGGAAGGAAAATATATTTATAGAAATAATTCATGAAAAATTTCCAAGTTTTATGGAAACTATAAACCCACAGATCTAAGAATCTTAGGAAATCCCAAGCACAAGAAACATGAAGAAGAAAACTACATCAAGACACATCATATTTGAAATGCTCAAAACTGGGATACAGACAAAATCATAAAAGCAGCCAAAGAAATAAGACATGTTATTACAGAGGAAAAAGGATAAAGATGACAACAAATTTATTATCAGACACAATGCAAAAGAGAACACAATGAAGCAAAAACTTTAAGGTACTGAAAGAGAAAAACTATGAACCTAGATTTTTATACCCAACAAAAATATCTTCCAAAAAATGAAGGTGGAGCAAATGGCAGCAGAGTAAGCAGCTCTAAGCTCTCAAATCCCTAGAGAAAAATTAAAACACACACACACACACACACACACACACACACACACACACATAGAAATGGCCAGATCCAACTTTGTCAGAACTCTGGAAAAGAGTCAAAGCTTATAGCAACCAAGAGAATAGTTAAATTAAAAAAAAAAAAAAGGAACTTGAAAACAATAGGAAAGCACTGTTAACATTTTTACTTGACCTTGCTCCACTCAATCTCCAGCATGACAGGAGTCTTGAAGTGGTGACAGCCCAAGTTCCCAGTCAGAGACCTTTATCCCTGATTCCAGAGAAAGCAGAACAGACCTTATTCACAAGTTATTTTGAATGTCTGTTATAGGCTGTCTGGGGGCTACCTGAAGGACTGATGCAAGGCACTCATCTATATTTTGCAACTCTGAATTTAAACCAAAAACTCGCAGGCATTAGTTGAAACACTGCAAGATGAACTCCCAGACACCTGGGAGAAAAGATATACTTGAGACATACAATAAACCACCTGAGGCCCTGGAGGAAAAGCTGAGAGAGATTCTTTGGGAAATTAGGACATTCAAAAGCACCCGTTTATAGCGGGGGGAATTTAGAAAGCCACACTATACCCAAGGAAAGATGCATGCCAAGAAGAGACCCAAGAAGACTCTAAGATTTCACCTCAGGCTGATCTATACACTCAGTGAAAGCCTGACTAAGTGCTGAGGAGTTCTCTAGCAAAGAATCAAACTGCAAAGATTGGGGAAAATGTTTGGGGTTTTTGTTTTGTTTCTATTTGTGTTTGTTTTGTTGTTGCTGTTGTTACTTTGTTTTGTTTTTAACTCCTGGCATTCAAGGAAATCTCTCAAAACATTAGCTGAGCACAAGCTAAAGGAACAGACTTCAGTAACCACATAAAATACAGTATATAGTCTATTCCAAACCAGTTTGGAAAAAATCACTAAATAATGGACTATTCACCCTTCAAAAATGTAAAAAAATATCAAAGTTTGGGAAAGGGAGAGAATCTAATTTCTCAGCTCTAGCTGAAAACCAAGAGGAAAACCCAAATTTTCATTTAAATATTGAGTAATTAGAGACACCAAAGAAGCAAAATGTTCATTAAGCCACCCAATTATCATAATAATTGTATGCTGCTTTCATTTTGTTTTTGAAAAAATAAAATAATAAATATAAATATTCTCCCAGGAATGTACTGGACTCTATTTGTAAATACAAATTTTCAAAACTTGAATGTGATTGACATAATAGAACACAATGTAAATAAATGTTCAATTAAAACCACAAAAAGCAGGGAAGCCTGGGTGGCTCAGTTGGTTAAGCATCTGACTCTTGATTTTGGCTCAGGTCATGATCTCACAGGTCATGAGATCAAGTCCCATGTCTGGCTCCACACTTGGGATTCTCTCTCTCTCTCCCTCTGCCCTTCCCCTGCCCCCTGCTTGTGCTCTCTCTTGCTCTTTCAAAAAAAAAAAAAAAACAGAAAAGGCAGAAAAAGAGTGGAAGATCAAAACAGGAATAAAGAACAGGGGCAACAAAGAGAAAACAGTAACAAATATGATAGATATTATTCCAACTACATCAATAATCACTTTGAATCTCAACAATCTAAATGCACCAATTAATAGAGATTGTCAGAATGGATCAAAAAACATGACTCAACTATGTGCTGTCTATAAGAAGTCCACTTGAAATATAAAGACATGTATGGATCAAAAGAAAATGGACAGAGAAAAATACACTGTGCTAATACTAATCAAGAGAAAGCAGGAGTAACTATATTAACTTCAGACAAAGCAAATGGGAAACTAAGGAA
Source organism: Neomonachus schauinslandi (assembly GCF_002201575.2). Classification (NCBI taxonomy): domain Eukaryota; kingdom Metazoa; phylum Chordata; class Mammalia; order Carnivora; family Phocidae; genus Neomonachus; species Neomonachus schauinslandi. The sequence continues at coordinate 112,211,608 of NC_058408.1, forward strand.
AAATATCAGGGGTGAAAAAAGGTATTGCATAATGATAAAGAGGTCAATTCTCTAAGAAAACATAACAGTGTTTAATGTGTATGGACATAATGACAGAACATCAAACTACATGAAACAAAAACTGATAGAACTGTATGGAGAAGTAGATGGATTCACTATCATAGTTGGAGACTTCAACACCCCTCACTCAGAAATGGACAGATCTAGCAGGCAGAAAATCAATAAGGATAGAGTTGGACTCAGCAACACCATCAGTCAACTGGATTTAATTGACATCTATAGACTACTTCATCCAACAACAGCAGAACACACATTTTTCTCAAGCTTACAGAGAATGTTCAAGATAGACCACATTTTCAGCCACAGAACACACTTTAACAAATTTAAAAGGATAGAAATCATACAATGTCTGCTCTGAGACCATAATGGATTTAAACTAGAAACCGATAAAAAATAGGTGGAAAATCCCAAGTACTTGTAGATTAAACAACACTTCTAAATAACACATGAGTCAAAGAATATTTACAATATTTTGAACTAAATAAAATAAAAGCACAATTTATCAAAATTTGTGGGATGCAGGGAAAACAGTGCTTAGAGGGAAATTTATAGCATTAAATGCATAAATAAAAAAGAAGAAAGACCTAAAATCAATAATCTAAGCTTCACTTTAGGAAACTAAAAGAAAGGCACATTAATTCTAAACCAAGCAGAAGAACATAATTAATAAGATTTAGAGCAGAAATCAATGAAACTGAAAACAGGAAATCAATAAAGAAAATCAACAAAACCAAAGCTGATTCTTTGAAAAGAAGAAATAAAATAAAATCTATAAGCCTCTACCTAGGCAGATTTAGAAAAAAAGGGATAAGACACAAATTACTAATACCAGAAATGAAAGAGTGGACATCACTATAGATCCCATGGAAATTAAAAGGATAATAAAGGAACATTACAAACAAGTCTGTGCCCACAAATTTGATAACCCTGATGAAATGGATGAATTACTTGAAAGAAAAACCCCACACAGAAAGAAACAGATGATCTAAGTCTATATCTATTAAAGAAATTGAGTCAGTAATTAATTACCTTCCAAAATAGAAAGTACCAGGCCCAGATGGGTTCACTAGTGAATTCTACCAAACATAAAGAAAAAATTACACCATTTCTCAACAATCTCTTTCAGAAGATGGCAGCAGAGGGAATACTTCCTAACTCATTCTATGAGGCCAGCATTGCCCTAATATCAAAACCAGACAAAGACCTTATGAAAAAAGAAAACTACAGACCAATATGTCTCCTGAACATAGATGCAAAAATCCCCAACAAATTAGCACATCAAATCCAACAATGTATAAAGAGAATCATACCCCATGATGAACAGGACTTATCCAAAGTAAGGAAGGATGGTTTGACATTCAAAAAATCAATTAGCACAATCCATCATATCAACAGACTAAAAAAGAAAATCACATGATCATATCAATTGCAGAAAAAGCCTTTGACAATATTCAACACCCATTTGTAATAAAAAAAAATTCTCAGCAAACTTAGAAGGGAACTTCCTTAATTTGATAAGGGCTGTCTACAAAAAACCTACAGCTAACATCAAACTCAAAGCTTTCCCACTAAGATCAGGTACAAGGCAAGGATGTCTTCTCTCATCAATCCTTTTCAACAGCATAGTGGAAGCCCTTACTAAAATGCCAAAATGTGAGAAAAGGATATAAAAGGTATACAGATTGGGAAGGAAGACATAAAAACTGTCTTTATTCACAGATGACATAATCATCTATCTAGAAAATCCAAAAGAACTGACAAAAAAACTCCTGGAACTAATAAATTATTATAGTAACGTTGCCAGATATAAGGTTAATATACAAAAGTCAATAGCTTTCCCAATATACCAACAATGAACATTAGAATTTGAAATCGAAACCTTAATACCATTCATATTAGCACCCAGAGAAATGCTTAGGTATAAACCTAACAAAATATTTATAAGATCTATATGAGGAAAACTACAAATTTCTGATGAACAAAATCAAAGAACTAAGTATAGAGAGAGATTTTCTATGTTCATGGATAGAAAAGCTCAACATCATCAAGATATCAGTTTTTCCTGTATTGCTCTGTAAGATTCAATGCAATCCTAAGAAAAGTCCCAGCAAGCTATTTTGTAGATATTGACAAACTGTTTCTAAAGTTTACAAGGAGAGGCAAAAGCTGCAGAATAGCCAACACAATACTGAAGGAAAAGAACAAAGTTGGAGAACTAACACTACGTGACTTCAAGACTTACTATAAAACTACAGTAATCAAGACAGGGTGGTACTGGCAAAAGAACAGACAAACAGATCAACAGAACAGAGAGTCCAGAAGTAGTCCCACATAATATAGTCAACTGATCTTTGACAAAAGAGCAAAGGCTATACAGTGGAGCAAAGACAGTCTCTTCAACAATTGGAAATCCACATGCAAAAAAATGAATCTAGACACAGACTTTACACCCTTCACAAAAATTAACTCAAAATGTATCATAGACTTAAATGTAAAACACAAAACTATAAAACTCCTAGAAGATAAAATAGGAAAAAATGTAGATGACCTTGGGATAGTGATACTTTTTAGATACATCACTAAAAATATGATCCATGAAAGAAATAACTGAGAAGCTAGACTTCATCAAATTAAAATCTTCTGTTCTATGAAAGATAATATCAAGAGAATTAGAGGAAAAGCTACAGCCCAGGAGAAAATACTTGCAAGAGACACATGTGACAAAGGACTGTTATCTAAAGTATACAAAGAACTCTTAAAACTCAATAATAAGAAAACAAACAACCCAATTTAAAAAATAGGCCAAAGACCTTACTAGAAACCTCACTTGAGAAGATATACAGATGGCAAATAGGCATATGAAAAGATGCCCCACATCATGTATCATCAAAGAAATGCAAATTAAAACAATGAAATACCACTACATACCTATTAGAATGGCCAAAATCTGAAACACTGACAACAGCAAATGCTGACAAGGATGTAGAACAACAGGAACCCTCCTATAATGCCTGTGGGAATGCAAAATCGTACAGCCACTTTGGAAGACATTTTGGAGGTTTCTTACAAAACTAAACATACTCTTACCATACAATCCAGCAATCACACTCCCTGGCGTTTACTCAAGGAGTTAAAAACTTATATCCGTACAAAAACCTGAACAAGGATGTTTATAGTAGCTTAATTCATAATTTCCAAAACTCAGAAGCAACCAAGATGTGCTTCAGTGGATGAATGGATAAATAAACTGTGGTACATCCAGACAATGTAATAGTATTTAGTGCTACAAATAAATTAGCTATCAAGCCATGAAAAGATACAAAGGAACCTTAAATACATTTTACAGGCATACCTGAGATTATTACAGGTTGGTGCCAGACCACCACAAAAAATGATTATTACTCCAAAGCAAATCACATTAACTTTTTGGTTTCCAAGTGCAGATAAAAGTTATGTTTACACAATAATGTAGTTTATTAATTGTACCAAAGCATTATGTCTAAAAAACACAATGTACATACCTTAATTTAAAGATATTTTATTGCTAAAAAGTGCTAAACATCATCTGAGCTTTCAGCAAGACATAATCTTTTTGCTGGTGGAGAGTCTTGCCTCAATGCAGATGGCTGCTGACTGATTAGGGTGGTGGTCACTGAAGACTTAGGTGGCTTTGGCAATTTCTTAAAATAAGATAATGATGAAGTTTGCCACATCAATTGATTCTTCCTTTCACAAACAACTTTTCTGTACATCTGATACTGTTTGCTAGCATTTTGCCCACAGTAGAACATCTTTCAAAATTGGAGTCAATCGTCTCAAACCCTGTCACTGCTTTATCAACTAAGTTTATGTAATATTCTGAATTCTTTGTTGTCATTTCAACAATCTTCACAGCATCTTCACCAGGAGCAGATTCTATCTCTATAAGCCACTTTCCTTGCTCAATCATAAGAAGCAAATCCCCATCTGTTAGTTGTATCATGAAACTGCAGCAATTCAGATATAATAATAATGAAAAAAATTGAAACATTGCAAGAATTACCAAAATGTGATACGGAGACACAAAATGAGCAAATGCTGTTGGGAAAATAACACCAATAGATTTGCTCAACCCAGGGTTGCCGTAAACCTTCAATTTGTTTAAAGAAAAAAAAAAAAAAAAAAAAAAAGCCTTATCTGTGAAGCTCAATAAAGCAAAACACAATAAAATCTGCCTGTACTAAGTGAGAGAAGCCAACCTGAAAAGGCTACATACTGTACAATTCCAACTACATGACATTTTGAAAAAGGCAAAACTATAGAGACAATAAAAAGATTAGTGTTTGCCAGAGGTGGGGAGGAAGAGACGAGGAGGAAGAACACAGAGGATTTTTAGGGCAGTGAAAATACTTTATATACTATAATGACTGATATAACATCATAATGACTGTATATGTCATTATACATTTGTCCAAACCCACAGAATGTACAACACCAAGAGTGAATCCTAAGTTAAACTACAGACTTTGGGTAGTTATAACATATCAGTGTAGGTTCATCCTCAGTTAAACAAACAATTATCATTCTGGCACTCTGGTAAGTAATGCTGGTAACAGAGGAGGCTATGCATGTGTGAAGGCAGAGGTATACGGGAATTCTCTGTACCTCCATCTGAATTTTGTTGTAAATCTAAGGCTGCTCTTGGGGTGCCTGGGTGGCTCAGTGTTAAGGTTAAGCGTCTACCTTCAGCTCAGCTCATGATCCTGGGGTCCTGGAATGGAGCCCCATATCAGACTCCCTGCTCCATGGGGGCGGGGGGGCTGCTTCTCCCTTTCCCTCTGCCTGGCGCTCCCCCTGCTTGTTCTCTCTCTCTCTCTAATAAATAAAATCTTTAAAAATAAAAAAAACAACTAAGACTGCTCTTTTAAAAAAGAGCAAATTAAATCCAATGTAGAAATAAAGGAAATAATAAAGTCCAGATCAAAAATTAATAAAACAGAAAACAGAAAACCAATAGGGGAATCAGTGAAACCAAAACCTAATTTTTTAGATGAGTAATAAGGACAAACCTCTAGCTACACTCATCAGGATAAAACCAGAAGATACAAATTATCAATTTCGAGAATGACAGGTGACATAACTACAGATTCCACAGATATTAAATGGATAATAAGGGAATATTATGAACAGCAGTAAATTCAGCAACATTGATGAAATGGACCAGTTTGAAATATATAAACTACTAAAGCTCACTCCAGAAGAAATAAATAACCTAAACAGCCTTAATGTGCATTGAAGAAATGAAATTTGTAGTTTAAAAACTTCCAACAAAGAAAACTCTAGACCCCAATGGCTTCACTGGTGAATGCTATCAAACATTTTTTTTCAAACATTTAAGAAATAAATGACACCAGTTCTACATAGACTCTTCCAGATAATTGTAAAGGAATGAATATTCCCCAATTCATTCTACTAAGCCAACATTACCCTGGTAACAAATTACCTTGACAACCCCGAAGACATTACAAGAAAAAAGAATGAACTACATCAATATCCCTCATGAACACATATTTTTAAATTCAGCAAATCAAGTCCAACAATATATAAAAATGATAATAAATCATGATTAAGCGAGATTTAATCCCAGGAATGCAAAAGTAATTTAATATTTGAAAATTAACCGATGTAATTTACCATATTAACAAACTAATATATATACATATATATATTCAAACAGTCATCCTAATAAAAACTCTCAGAAAACTAGACAGAGAAGGAAACTTGACTTGATAAAGGACAGCTACAAAAAAAAAAAAAACTATAGCTAACATCATACTTAATGGTTAAAAAAAAAAAAAAACTGAATGATTTCCTGCTAGGATCAGGAAAAAGACAGGGATGTTCACTCTCATCACTTTTATTTAACATTTTAATGGAAGTTTGAGTCATTGCAATAAGGCAAGAAAATGCAATAAAAGACATCCAGATTGGAGAAAAGTAAAACTGTCTTTATTCACAGACAATGTGATCATTCATGTAGGAAACTGGATGGAATACACACACACACACACACACACACTACTAAAAGTGAGCTTAACAATATTGCTAGATACAAGATAAACATACAAAATACAAACTATATCAACATACCAGCAATGAGCAATCACAAGTTGAAATCCTTAAAAATACAGTATGATTCACTATTCGCATCAAAAACATAATTAGAGACAAATCTGACAAAAGTTCTACCGTGACAACTTCCTTCACTTCTTCCTCCTTTTCCCTCCTCTACTTGCTGCTCCTTCAGTGATTCCTTGCTCTTCCATTTCAGGAGCAGGGTCAAAGCCAAACTCAACAACTCCTCAGTATGGCCAGCAAACTCAGAACATCAATGTTACTGACTGCAATGAGACTTTTAACAGTTTACATGGGGATCAGTCTTTATGATAAGAATCCTTATGAAAACCAGGGGAGCAAAGCCCTCCTCTCTCAGTCACGTATAACCTGCATTGTAATGGGCTGGTGGCTCTCCCTGCATCCCATCTCCTGTCTTAACTTATCTTACGAAAGTTCTCATCATATGCCCCCCCCAACTATGAAACCAAGTCAGACAATCACAGCTTTCAAGGCTGTGATCTGGCCCCTCCCTACTTTTCCAACGTTATTTCCCCCCTTTACTGACACTTCCACCAGCTAAACTGATTCACTATTCCCCATACATCCCCCCCAGTGTCCCCTGTCAGTGCATAAAATTTCCAAGTATTTTCTCTCACCTCCCCCCTTGGATGGTCCCCACCCCAAACTCAATTACTCTTCCTTCTGCTCACATCCAAGTTCTCCCCAGGACTCAGAGACCAGCTGAAAATCCCTCTTCCTTCAAGAAGCCTTTCTTGACTCTACCAGTCAGGGGAATCATGCTTCCTCTGAGTTCTGAGGGTACTCAGTCCCCCAACCGAGGCCAAGAGCACTTTCCCTTTGGGACATGTTTCTTGTCTGATCCCTGTACTGAAAATTCAATAGACAGAGGCAGAGACTATATCTGGCTCATCTCTACAACCCCTAAAGCACCTCCAACAGGGCCTGGCACAGACAAAAGAAACCATCAGTAAGTGCCGGAAGGAAAGAAGGAAGGTAGCTTCTTCTGGGAGGAAGAAAATGAAATACTTGAATAAAGAGAGGCAGGAAAAGGTGATCGGAGGGGATCTGACATTCATCTTGTTCCTAGCACTGAACTGTGGGATTGCAAAAGTTGAGGTACACAGAGGAATGCACACACCATAGCCAGGAGCTGCTAAAGGGTTATAAGGTACAACAAAGAGGGCAGGCTGTTCAGGGAGAACTTCCCACCACAGCTGTGCTAGACTGGAGGGAAACTGTGGCATTTCCTGTTTCTTCATCTACTCTCCTCTCCTGCTCACCAGCCAGGTGGTTTGGCTTCATGCAGGCCTTTTCAGAGTGCATCTGAAAATTCAGCACAAAAAACTATCACAAGGGTGCCTGGGTGGCTCAGTTGGTTAAGCGACTGCCTTCGGCTCAGGTCATGATCCCAGGGTCCTGGGATCGAGTCCCATATCAGGCTCCCGGCTCAGTGGGGAGCCTGCTTCTCCCTCTGGCCCTCTCCCCTCTCATGCTGTTTCTCTCTCTCTCTCTCTCTCAAATAAATAAATAAATAAATAAATAAAATCTTTGGAAAAAAAAAAACTATCACAAAAAGTGACTTTGTCCTTAATGAGATTTTCCAGACTCAAGAGAGTCGTGTCCAGCAGCTAGAGAGAGGAGGCAGCAGGAACTCTGACCTCCCTGCTGCCCACATACCACCTGTCTAGGGCCTGGGACCAGTAGTCGTACACCTTAACTGGGCATGAGAATCAGCTGGGGCAGTTTTAAAAATGTAATTGTCCATGTCCCACTTCCAAAAGTGAAATTGCAATTGATCAGAGCTTGGGCCCAGGTATGACCACATCTTAAAAGCTCCCATGGTGATTCTCCTGGGCAGCCAGGCTGAGAAGCTGGGCCAGCCTATAGGCACATAGGGAGGGCACCTGCCCCTATCTGCAAGGTTTGCTTAAACACCACTCTACCCTGGACCCTTCAGTGAAAAGCAGGATAGAATAGTGGTACAGAAAGACCCTAGCATGAGTCACCTAGGTTTGCATCCCAACCCTACAGAGTAGGACCTTGCAGAGTGATGCTACCATTTAAAATCTTGGTATACTCATAGACAAATTAAGAAAAACAATCCTTAGAGTACCTGGGTAGCTCAGTTGGTTGGCTGAGCATCCAACTCTTGATTCTGGCTCAGGTCATGATCTCAGGGTCCTGGGACAGAGCCCCACGTTGGGCCTTTTGCAATTGTCTGCTTGGGTGTTCTCTTCCTCCTCTCCTCTGTCCCCCCCCCCCCCAAAATAAATAAATAAATCTTTTTTAAAAAAAGAAAGAAAACAATCCTCACCTTGCATGGTTGCTAGGAAAATTAAATGGAAAGGTGTACTTCAAGAACCCCATAGAGACCCTAGAATACAGCACATGTTCAAGCAGTGCCCTCACACTTTCAACCTAGCCTCTAAAGGTAGAGACAGAGGCCCAGGTGTCCCCCTCTCTTCCTGGGTGACTTGGATAAGTCACTGGACCTCCCTGGGCTTCAGCTGCCTTACCTATGAAATGGAGATAACTATAGGCAGTAGCTGAGCCTGTCTTTTCTTCTTCTCCTTCTTATTATTACTATCAGCAGCAGCAGCAGCAGCATTATTTGAGCCTTTCTTCTCTTCACTCCATCAGGGGAATCAGACACAGAGAGCTTTTGGGCATAGCCTTTGCATGGGGTCCAGGTGCTGCCTGGACCCGTACCTACAGGGGACCTATGGCCCATCTCAGACAGCAGTTCAAAGAGTAGAATCTGTCAGCAAGCTCTTAAATCCCTGCCAGTGGAGGGAGAAAAGAGACTGTCCCTGGAGAAGGTTTGTGCATAATTAAGGAGTCACCATGAGAAGCAACACTACTATTTAGGATAGGGGGAACCCAAGGATGGGCACAGAGGGCTCTTCCCAGACAGCTGCTGTGGGTATTGACTTCCTATCCCCAGAAACACCCCAATCCAGGCATCCTGGCCCTTCCATCTTCTTCTTCATCTCACCAGTCCCCAAACCCTTCGTGGAGAACCCCCTCCCAGGACCTCGGAGGCCCCCTCTCCCCACTGCCACAGCCTCATATCAGTCATCGTCTCCCACCCAGATGTTCAAACCACCCTGCTTCCAGCCCACTCTCCACCTTCAACAAGAGGGATCCTCCTAAAATTCAAGTCTGTTCATATCACTCTTGTGCCTAGAATCACTCAGCACCAACCCATTTGGCTGCAGTGGCATGAAGCATCCTTCGTGGTCAGGGTCAGACCCCTGCCTGCCAGTCCACCCTCACCTCTTCCATCCCCCACACCATACTGAACTGCTTGCCCCTCCTCTAAGACAACAGTGCCCCCCATCCAGGGCATCTCTGGGCCTGTCCATGCTGCGCCTCGGCCAGGAAGGCCCTCCCCCAACCTGTGTGCCTGCCCCCATTCCTCCAAGGCTCTGTTTTGTCACCACTTCCACCAGGAAGCCTCACCTGAAGACCCCTCCCCAGGCTGGGTTAGGAAACCTCTGGGCCAGCCCAGGCCCTATGCTGTGACTTGAGTTGTGCTGTTTACAAAGGTGGGAGAGAACTCAGACCCTCAGGAAGCTGGGGAGGACTCAGGCCCTCTCAAGGCCAAGCCCAAGGCTTTCACTCCATTCAGCCCATCACAGGTGGCAGGTACCCACAGAGTCTAGCCCCCTGTGGGGCCTATGGAAAGACTTCAGAAGAGTTGAGCCAATTTTCATGGAACCTGCCTAGTTAGACAAAGAGAGCTGGGCTTGGGCACTCGGTTAGAACATGCTGTAGTTGTATCGCTTGCCCATATCTCACACGCACACCTGCACACACACACACACAGCCTGTGTCTCTCTTGTGACCACTACATTGCAGTTACAGATGAAGACCCCTCCAGCAGCTCAGCCACCTTCTAACCAGGTTCTGCTTCATGGAAGCACACAGAAATTGGGAGGCTCGGTCTCCAAGCCAAAGAAACTCCAAACGCGCCTCTTTAAACAAACCCAGAGCACCAGCTGGTATAACAGCACCCACTCCCACCGCTGCTGAGCTGAGGCCGCCCTATCCACTGCTGGAATAAACCAACCCTTCTGCCAACTCCTGCGGTGGGTGGGGGGAGGGGTGTAAGAAGGCCACCAAGCACCATCACACACCAGAGCCACTCGGACAGAGCAGGCCTGAGTGATGACGTGGGCCCTGCGGGCCATCCTGCAGCATGGTCCATTAGGTGACAAGGGGGGCCGGTGGGGCAGGCAGGAGAAACCGAGCGAGCTCCCCAAGAAGAAGCGGATGCTACAGAGGAGGCCAGACCCGGCCACCGTCTGCTGTCAGGCGCCAAGAGCAGAGCGGTGAGGTCAGATGGCAGAGTGGGGCCAGGTGGCCATGGTGGTTCAGGGGAAGCAGAGCAGACCCGTGGTCCCTCGGGTCTGATACCATCGCACCCACAGGGGGGCCCGGGACAGCCTTATCACTCACACCTACACAGCGGGGACAAGAGCAGTGGGGTCGCTGGAGGGCTCAAGGAGGCCACGCCTATGCCCACACCCAGCCCCGTGCGCTGACAGATTCCCCCTCCGTGGTGAGGACAGGAGAGAACCTGGCCCTCCTGGTGGTCAGGGACCTTTGCCTCCGCCCCTCCCAGGCCCAGGGAAGAGTCCAGGGTGCTCCTGCAAACACCACCCCCCAGCCCCTGGTGAGGCCCTGTGTCCCCCAAGCCAGGGCCCGGCTGCCACCAGGATGACGCGCGGGCTTCAGGTGCTGTCCCAGGGCCGCCAGCAGGGGAGTTCCCCGGTGGTGCCGAGGGATTGCTCTATGAGCCATGCTCGCGGAGAAACCCGACAGTGGCTTGCTTGCCTAAACCAAATGTGACATTCTTAATTACCCGCAAAGGGGATGCAGCCAGGGAGACTTCAGACACAGAAGCAAAGGGAGCAGCTTCTCACAAACCTGCTGTCCCAATGCCCAGGCCCAGGGCCCCTGCTGAGCGCATCGGAGAGAAGGGAAACTGATGCCACACAAGCCAGCAGGTCAGGCCTGGGGGGCAGTGCAGGCTGGGGCGGGGCAGGGGGTACAGAGGGCAGCGTGGGGCGGTTAGTAGAGGGCGAGCGTGCTTACAGGCCCTCAAAGAGACCTAGCCCCGTGCCCCTGCCCTTGGCCTGTGGTTAATAATAATCGTTAAGTATGTCCACCTGGGCACAGTGTCACCACGCGGCAGCACCGCTCGGAGACAGGTAGCCACAGATGCAGGTGTAGGTGTAGATACAGATCAGATACATGCAGATACAAGCAGACATCAGACACGGCTGGAGGGATAGGCTCAGTGTACAGGGCTACAGACAGAGGCATGCAGGCTCAGTCTTAATCCTCACCACAACCCCGTAAGAGAACAGACGCTCAAGAGCACCGTTTTACAGAGGAGGAGACAGGCCTGGCAGTGAGCCTGGACCACCACCCAACAGTGACTCTGGCAGCTTGGCCCCCATCAAGGACCCAGGAAAGACACCTCAGGGAGCAGCCTGCCTGCCCCCCTCTCTGCACGGTCCAGGGAGAGATAGAGGCAGTCACCACCGCTCTGTCACCACGGAAGATTCCTGGACCAGATATCCTGCTTTCTCCTGCCTTTTTACCAGGTCTGAAGCAACCACCATGGGCTCCACAAGGTTCCAGCTTCAGCCCCCAAGTGAGACCATAGCAGCCGAGTGGGAGTTTGCAGCAGGCATGCCCTCCACAAAGGGCAGGGAGGGAATGCTTCTCAGTAGCTCAGCATATGGTTAAGATCCTGGAATCAGATCAAAAGCCACAGGATGAAATCCCAGCCCTGCCAGGCATCCGCTAGGTGACCGAGAGTTACCTGACTTCTCACCTTGCTTCCTTGTCTTGTCCGGCGGGGATGACAACAGCAGCTATGCCATACGATGGAATCGACGGAGCTCTCTGCTCAGGGCCTGGCACCCCACGAATGCCCCATCGGTGTTGCCTGCTCTCCTTGTTACTGGGAAGCAGTCAGTGTCCATGTGGGGAACCAGAGGGGGGAGAAATTAGGATCCTGGGGGCCCCTCCCCAGCAGGAAGCCCCTGGGATTGGGCCACCCACAAAGTCCCGGGCCCTGGGCCACAGACAAGGCACGTGTGTTGGTGGAGTGAAGCGGGGGCTGCTGGAGGCCATGCTCCCTGCTCTCGGGAAACCCTCAGGCCAGTGGGGGAAGTGGACGCATGACACATCACTCTCACTTGTACAGTGGGGGCTTGGGGGGCAGGACTGAGTTACCGCTTGCCCAGGGACTGGAAGGCTCCCCAAAGCAGGAGCCTGGAGGATGAGAAGCTGGGATCCAGAAGGATGCATGGGACAGGCCTGGAGGTAGGGAAGGAGCCGGTATGCCTGGGGCACAGGAGGCGTGGCGAGAAAAGAAGGCCAGACACAAGGCAGACACGCCGCACCAGAAGCTAGAACTAGAAAGGGTCACCAAATTCTCCCAGCTACTCCTCAAGAGCTCGGCCAGTGGCTGATTCACCCCTAACTGACAAGTCAGCGCCCACCTCAGAGCAAGAGATCATTAAGGGCGAGTCCAGGGCACTGTGGCTGGCCCCAAGTAATTGATCACTCAGTTAAAGGCAGCAACTGCTATTGTTTTATTAACAAGTGCTTTTTGCAACAGAGAAAAAAATGCAAACGAACGACTGCTCGGTCGTTCAGATGGGCTCAATGGACTGTGCCAGGGCTAAACAGGAGGAGGTTCAACAGTAGGCTCGTCCCGAGGCCACGATGCTCAGGCAGACCTGCGACACTTCGGGGGCCTCCCCGGCCTCTGACCACGGCCAGCTGGGCCATCAGAGAGACCACAGGGCAGAGCCGGCCGACGCCCTCTGCACAGCCCGCCCCAGCGGGGTGGCGGCCCCTTCCGGTTTGCGCGGCACAGCTGGCTGCCCTTGTTGTCAGGCATCGTTATTAATGGCACCAGCTTTCACTTTCGTCGGTTTCCCATGCGGGGGATATCTGGCGCGATCAAGCTCACTTCTGAGCCATGGGCATTTAGCTCAGAACTCCGTTGCCCTGGGTTTTGCTGAGGTTACCCAGACACCCAAGGCAGAAGGTGGCCGCGGTCCAGATCCATAGAGGATGCGCACAGACTCCAGAAAATTCCTCCTCAGAACCTCACTGAGGCGGGGCCCCAAACTTTCGGGGTCACATCCTCCAGCTCTGACATCTGCTCTGCACAGGCCCAGGGCTGTCCCGTCCGCTGTGACTGCTCCGTCCCTGCCATGTCCTGCCTCCACCAAAGGTGCTGGTTGCTGAGTCATACCGTTGCCTCCTGGGGAAAAGGCACCCGAGGCTGTGCTCACGGCGGCCTGAAGATGCTCCACCAGATGCCGGGCCACATGCAGAGCCAGCCCCGCGTCTTTGGTGCCCGCACAGGGAGGATGGGACTCTCACTCTGACCACGGGGCTGCATCCACCCCCGGTCAGAATCTCGCCACCGATGCAGCTCCCTGCCATGCCAGAGCTGTGCTCAGCAGCAAACGCCGAGGGACCTCAGTGTCTCCTGAACAATAACCCCCTCAGCTGAAAGGACGAGGCACAGCCTGCCAAGAACGTGCTCCAGGAGCTTGAGAGAGCCCATTGTCTCCAGTTAGGTTTTACAAGGATAACAATGGTGCCTTTCGTTTGGAGAGCGTGTGTCATTTACATATCTGAGGGAGGAGGTTCTCTCCAGCAACATTCAGCTCACAACAACAGGGCTAAGATGCCCATGAGGGAGGCTTTTATGGGGCACTGTTATCCCAGTATGCGATCACCATTCGCTTTGGAAACTTGCTCTTCATCGCCTCAGAAATTGGAAACCAGGTAGAGCCTCGTGAGGACCCCGAAGTCCTGCCGGGCGTCCACACTGACCCTTCAGGTACCTCTGGAGAAGAGCATCGCGGTTGTACCACAGCCTCCCCAAAATGGCACCTTGGTCTGCAGGTTCCCTCTCAAACTCCCCTGCAACCATTACCACCCTGAGCCCCAAGATGGCAGCACACAAACTGTCAGGTCACTTCGCCAGGGCCTCTCTCTACGCCTCCTGCACAACAGGTAGTGCAGACGCCAGGACGCCCAGCTCAGCACCCGGCCCGCCACAGCCCTGGCACCCCTTACGGCTGTCCCAGCTTAGGTGGGCACGAAAACACGCTCTGCCCCACCCCTTCGCTCTCACCGGGCCCCAAGGACCCACCTCCACTAGCGCTATAGGCTTCACAGGTGAACTCCTAAGTCTGTGTCACTCAAGGTCAGCAGACAGAGAGGCCAAGGGACCCCACCATGCTGACTGGGAGAAGTACAGTCCATGAGGCCCGAAGCATCCCCTACTCTCAAACTGTCTGGCAAAGATCAATCAGTACCCAGGAACATAAGCCCCAGCCCTTGAGAAACAGACCTCCCGAAGCCTGCAGCTGTGTGAGTGAGACAGGAAGGTCTCCTGAGACCACTGCTAGTTATCATCATTTACATGTGAATCCCTGATAAAGAGAACATTAACAAGCTGAACCATCCATAATTTACAATCCCCTCCCTCCCCTTTGTTGCCCTTAGTGATTCAGCATAGACCAAAATCAAGCTCTCCTACCTCAGCCTCTTCCACCCTGCTTCTATGGACCCAGGCCCACCCAAACCAACCCCGTCTCCTAACTGTTGCTAGCTTAATCTCTCTAGAGACAACTCTGATTCCCTCAGTTTCTTGCTGACCGAGCTCTGATGGCTCTTACCGGGCCATCCCCTGCCCAGTCTCCTATTCCCCCACTGTCTTCTGTAGGGCCATATGCCTCCACCCCTAGTCCAAGGCTTTTGGTGGGCTGGTCCCACTGCCCTACTCAGCGGTGGCCCGCCCCAACCAGAGTGCCGCCTATTCTCCTTGAATGGTTCCGAGGTGGGCTGGTGAGCCAAGCTTAGCCAACACACTATCTCCAGAGCCTGTGCTGGAGCCTTCTGAACAGAAACCTTCACCTGTGGTGAGATTATGGACACCAAAGACCTGATAAGCTGGAGCATCCGGTGATCATCTTTGTCACCAGGTGGGGAGGACATTCCTGAGAGTTAAGACAGTTGAAAGGAGAGGCAAGACACACAGAAAGAACAAGGAAGAGAAAGCAAGAGTCTTTTTTTTTTTTTTTAAGATTTTGTTTATTTGACAGAGACAGACACAGCGAGAGAGGGAACACAAGCAGGGGGAGTGGGAGAGGGAGAATCAGGCTTCCTGCGGAGCAGGGAGACCGATGCGGGGCTCGATCCCAGGACCCTGGGACCATGACCTGAGCCGAAGGCAGACGCTTAATGACTGAGCCACCCAGGCGCCCCGAGAAAGCAAGAGTCTTAAGGATAATATCTAACCACTGGATTCAGCCAAGCCTGAAGCTAGACGTATCCTTAAACCATCCAGTCTTTAAGCTTCAAAAACTTCCCTTTTTTACTTAAGCCAGTTTAACTTGGATTTCTGTCACTTATAACTAAAATAGTCCTGATGAGTGCAGCTTCCCATGACTCCAAAAGGAAGTGGACTCCATGACAGATAAATAATTATCCTGAACTGGATGGCTGATACAATGAAGGGAAACTGAAAAGTGTTCTTGGGAGCACTGAAAAAGGAGCATACACTCTGTCTGAGAGCTGTGGGGTACTCCACAACATCCAAGGTATCTCTCACTTTTTTTAAGATTTTATTTATTTATGAGAGAGAGAGATCACAGGGAGGAGCAGAGGGAGAGGAACAAGCAGACTCCATGCTGAACACAGAGCCCAATGTGGGGCTGGATCTCAGGACCCCAAGATCATGACCTAAGCTAAAACCAAGAGTCAGGTGCTTAACCAACTGAGCCACCCAGGCGGCCCCCCAAGTTATCTCTTAGAGGATATTCCAGGTCAGGGAACAGCAGAGACAAAGCATTAAGGCCGCAATGTGTCAGGGAAACTGGAAATAGTATCATGGGGCAAGGCAAGGGGCAGTTGTGGGAAGCACCAATACTTCACTTCATAGACAACAGAGAGAAAACTTGCCATCATATCACACTACATCCCTGAAGCCCAAGCCAGGAGAGCAGCCCTGGAAAGAAAGCACCCCAGGGAGGGCAGTGAGATCCTGACCATCCAGTTCCCAATCCAGCAAGGCACAGGAAAGAGCAACAAAGGTGCCAGTCCGTAAGAGTCTCACAGGACCAGGAGAACTTGTAAACATCATGGAAGTCCCAGCCCCCCGCTCCCAGCAGCTCAGAGCCCACCAGGAGTGTGGCCACTCCGGGCCACATGCATGAGGCTCAGTGATAAACCAGCGAGGAGCACAGGTGCAGGGAGGCTGGGAAGCAAGGCACGGGAGTCTCCAGGTCCACAACCCACACAAGCAGGTCAGAATGGAGGAAGTTGAGAACCCGGGCCCTCCCCCCAGGCCCCACACACTTTACAGGCCCTGGCCAGGCCCAAGGCTTGGCCCAGAGACAGCATCAGAGGCTAGCTGGAGGAAGGGGAGCTGAGGAGCCCAAGGAAAGCAGGAGTCACCCCCAGGGAAGGCGCAAGTTGAACTGAGGACCAGGCCTCCCCAGACAGCACCAGCTCACCCCACAGCAGCCTGCTCAGCACCAGCCCTGACTCAGCCCAGGGACACAAGACAATAATCCCACTCACCCTTTGGGCCTTGGTGTGGGCCATCTTCCTCCAGGAAGGCTTCCTGGCACTCCCTCCTGGGTGAGGGACTGTTCTGGGCTGCCATTTGTGACCCCAGCACTCGTGCTCACCTCAACTGCTGCGGATATCAACAAAGTACTGAGTTTTTTGTTTCCATGTCCATCACTCCTCCAGATAGAGCTCCATGGGAACAAAGATGGCATCCAGCTCATCCCCACATCTGGAGCAAAGTTCAATAAGGCTAGCGCCACCCTGAGCCGCAAAGTATAGACATGGCACATACCGAGGTCCTTCAGGTGAGGGCAGGTGGCCGCAATCCAACACACAAGCCCTGATGAGGGGGTGAGCATGCCAATTTGACAGAGAAAACCCAGGGCAATGACGCCACCAGGGCCCCAGAAACAGAAGGACTCAAACACAGGCCAGAGCTTCCTGCCCCCCTTCACTGTCATCATCATCTGGGGCCTGGGCTGCCAAGCCCGGAAACCAGAGCAGAGAGGAGGGCTGTGGCTCCCACACATCATAGGGGGAGCCTCTGGCTTCCCCGCCACAGACACTCCGTACTCCGCTGGTAGGTGCAGGGGAAGAAGAGCTGCAGGCCTGTCCAGCGAAGGAGGCTGACCCCCAGCACGCTCAGGGGCACCACGCCCCTCCCACTCTGCCCACCAGCCTTGCTGTGGGGACCGTGGCGCATCCGCAGGCCCCAAGCTGCAGGGAGCTCTTTGTCTGCTCATCTGCAAGCTCCATTTCAAGGTCTGTCAGGACTGATGACAGCCAAGATGCACAGGGTGATAGAGTAGCAAGAAAAATGCGTTCCCATGTCGCCCTGCAGCCACATGCCCCAGGGAAGCATTAACATGCTAGGAAGAAAGGCTCTGTTCTCAGGACGGCAGGGCGCGCTGCATTTGTGGGTAAGCTCCTGTTGAGGGCTCAGGGATAAGTGTCCACCACCGGCTCCTCCTTGGGCCTCAAGAGAAACAGAAACCTGCTGCCCCAGGGCTGAGAGGGAGCCTACCTGTGCCCAGGGCCATCCCTTCACCCCCAGCTCCCTCCTGCCTCTCCTGGGGGACAAGGTGTTTCCGTGTGTGTGTGTGCGTGTGTGCGCACGCTCATGTGCATGAGCGTATGTGAGCATGTGAGTGTAGAGGACTGCATGAGTGTGTAGTGAATATGGGTGTATGTGAGTGTGGGCATGAGTGTGAATGTGTGAGTATGGACAAGTGGACTTAGTGAAAGAGAGCACACAGGGCCTGGGCTCTAAGAAAATCACAGGCCTAAGTGCCCCGTGGCCTGGCCACGAATCGCCCCTGCTGCAGACCCAGGCCCGGAAGCCGCTCCCATTCCTGGCACGGTGCGCAGCCCAGAACGGTGTCCAGCAGTCGTGGGAAGGTCCTTGAAGCCCAGGTTCTCCCAGATACCCAGCCCTTTGTACAGACATGCAGGCACAGCCCCCCTTCAGGCTGCCACATGGCCCCCAGGGGCTCACGCACACACCAGAGGGCAGGGAGAAGGAGCAGCCCCCACCCCCCCATGTCCTGCCCCGACCCCCAACAGGCAGGCACCCCTGAGGCCCTGTTGCCCTGGCCCCACAGCCGCCCCCACGAGCTCGCTCACAAAGCCCCACAGGAACTTTTCAGAGCCAGCAAATGCCTGGGGAATTGGGGTGGGCATAAAAGAAGAGCCATTTGATTTGATTACTTGGCTCTGCCAAACAGAGCCATTTACATGTTAAAGACTTTTTTCTTTTATTGTTATTATTCTGTATATTACATTTCAAACAAAAACCCCAAACCAATGCTCGGAGCAAACCCTTCTGTATTTTCCACAAAGCAAACTGTTGTTCACAGCCCCAGGCCCCAGGTTCAGGGGTGTGGCACCATGGGAGTGGGGACAGCGAGTATTAACATTGCAGAAGGACTGGCGATATGGACTCCATCTTTGGCCCTCCATCTTGTTCATGTTTGCTCAATGACCTCTCTTGGGGCTACATGTTCTGGGCCCCTTGGAGATTATGCCCGCCAAGGCCAGGATACGGGGAGGCTTGCTTTGGCTTCCCAGGAATCTGTTAGAGGTAGCACCGTCTTTCCCCTTCCTGATGCACAGGTGGCACCACAAGATCTAATTAAAGGTGAGCTGTCAGTGAGGTGCATGCAAGCCCTTTAAGGTCTATGTGCATCACTGCAATGTCCTCCTACATGTCCCCTCATTCTATAAAATCTGTGGACGGAGGTCTGGATTTTGTGGAGAAATAATTATGCAGCTGCCACAGATCATCCTCTGCCCGATCTCCCCAGTCCATAAGTGACCCTGATTATAACTGTGTAAATTGTATGGAGTGGCCTGCTTTGTTTTCTGGTCTCAAAATGCCTTCTCAGTTTGGGGGATACTTTACTGTCTCTCCCCCACCTTCTCCCAAACCCGCATCCACATCAAGCTTGCAGAACGAAGACGCTGCCCTTAGAAGGAGCATCACCAGCCATGCAGAAGGTAGGACACACTTGGGCAGCGCAAGGACGCAGGTGGAGTGGAAGGCATTCATTCATCCCTCCTTCATCCCACAAACATCAGCAGCATGCACTCTGGTCCAGGCGCTGTGCTGGGTGCAACCAACTCACACTGGACAAACAGCTCTGATGTCTCAGACTTGCGCTATAATTGAGACAATGGAAAACGACCAAGTAGATTACAGATTCAGCGGTGATCCCAGTCGTGGGGAAAACCAAATCAGAGAAGGGCATCTTGTAAGCCAATGGTAGAGGAGCACTGAAAGGAGGCTAGGGAACCCTCCCCCAGGGGATACTTGAGCAAAGGCTCAGTGAGCAAGGCAGGAGTCTTCGGAGCTCTGGGAAGAACATCTGGGGCAGAGGCCCTAGGGGAGGCACATCCGGTGCTCGAGGGCAGCAAGGAGCAGTGTGGCTGAAGGCAGTGAGCGAGGGAGCCTGGAGGAGCTGGGTAAGAGAGGAAAGGTAGAGCTGCACAGGGCCTGGCCCCACCGTCACCCTGTGAGATGCGGAACCACCGGGGGGTTTGATCAGAGGAGTGCAGAGATGTGAGTCGTTCGTACCACCATCACTCTGGATGCTGCTGTGCTGCACTCAGATTGGAGGGGTGAGGACAGAAGCTGGGCGGCCAGTCTGAGAATCTGGGTGAGAGACGGTGGTGGCTCAGAGCAGAGCCGCCGCTGGGGGGCAGTAACGGTACCAGCAGGAAGGATGGGTGGCCAGGGCACGAGAAAAAGAGGAGAGTGAGGGGGACCCCAAAGGGTTGGACCTGAGCACTGGGAACAATGAGCAGATGGAGAGGATCCGAGATCCTGCTTGGGCTGAAGAACAGGCTTGGCTGGGGACCTGCACCTCGGAGAAGACTATTAGCCACCCAAGCAGACAACCGGGCCATCTGAGTGGCAAAAGAGTCTGGAGTTGAGGACAGACGCCACTGGAGTGGGACACTTATGAGTCACTGGTGTGTACATGGTATTTAAGGGTATGAGAAGGGGGCACTTGGGTGGCTTAGTCGTTAAGCGTCTGCCTTCGGCTCAGGTCTGGGATCGAGCCCCCCATCGGGCTCCCTGCTCCATGGGAAGCCTGCTTCTCCCTCTCCCACTCCCCCTGCTTGTGTTCCCTCTCTCACTGTCTCTCTCTCTCTCTGTCAAAATAAATAAATAAAATCTTTTAAAAATAAATAAATAAATAAATAATAAAGATATGGGTAGAAAGGGAGTGTTAACTGGAGAAAGGAGACATTCAAGGTGTGAGGTGTGGGACACCACAATGTGCAGCAGTCGGGGAGTTGAGAAGGACCCCACAGTAGCACCAGGAAGGTGGTCGGAGAGCTGGGAGGAGGGAGCCTGCTGCCCTGAGCCTAGTGGAAAGGGGCAAGGCAGTGTCGGGAGTCCCCCATGCTGCCAATAGGTCAGGGAAGAGGACTGAGGTGATGGCTCACTGGGCAGGGAGACAGTCCTGCTGGCGTCCTGAGGGCATGCCCCAGCTCAGGGATTCAGGAATGAGTGAAGGGGAAGGCATCAGAGGCTGAGTGTACAGATCGGCAGTAAAGGGGTGGGCAATGCAGCAGGAACGGAGAGGGAGTGGGGCCAAGAAAGGAAAACTGGTTGAGGCAGGAGACAGCCCAGCCTCCCAGTGAGCTAATGGGAACGATGCACGCTCCATGAAGGAGAGAAAGGAGAACTGCTGGCGCAGGGCCTTGAGTGAGCCAGAGCACCAGGCACCCCCTGGTGCCAAGGGGAGGGGCTCCTCAGGTGGGGGCATGGTCATCGAAGGGACCCAGAGCACTGTCCAGAGCACAGACTGGTGGCAGGGGCGGGGGGGGGGGTGCGGGAAGGGGGCGCTGATATGGCAGTGAGCACGGGATGGTTCTATTCCTTGGGCTCCTCTTTTCAATGAAATATATAGGAAGCAGGTCTTCTGCTAGTGGGGGGTGGGCAGCACACAGGAGAGAGAAGGTGTTTGAGGGTCTGCAAAGGGAAGAGAAGGAAAGTCAAGGGCAATGACAGAGTGCATGGATTAGAGAAATGCACTATGATGTAGCTGGCATGCGCAGGTGTCCCCTGAAGTTGGCACACGAGACTGGTCAGCATGGATGTCCACTTTTCTCCACCAGGAGTAGCAGGATGGGGCTTTGCCCAGTGATAATATCACAGCTGAGCTTGTCTGGTTCATCTGCATCCCCCGCACCTAACAACTTTCCACAGCTACTCACCAAACGTTTGAGAGAAAGAACGATCAGGGAGGGAGATATGCCAATGAGACATATACTGTGCCTGTCCGGGACCAAAGCCAAGGAGATCTGGAAAGTATCCTGTTCCTCTGGACTGTGGAGGGCAGTTTTGATCAGTGGATTCCAAAGTCACCTCCCCCATTTCTCCTGCAGACTGTGCTTCTGATTCCTGGCTCCTCCTATTTCCAGAGAAGTTCATGGAGCTGGGTCGGCCTCACCCTGGCAAGCCTTACTGGGAACCAGGCAGCCTCCCCAGTGCCCAGTCCACCAGCCACACGCTAATCACAGAGTCTTCCACACCACAGCCAGCAGCCACAGCCTGTCTCCCATGCCCCGTACACCCCTCAGGACGGCTGAGAACCCACATCCAGTCCCCATGGTTCACCATTAAATGCGATCATTAGCAAAACTCTTCAGCAAGAGGGGAAAATGCTTCTGATAAAATGTAAGAGAAGCCACAGGATATAAAACGGATCACCACTGCAGTTATAGCTATGTTTGCAGATAAGTTCTAGAAGGAGCCACAAAAAAATTAAAATCATTTGCCTGTTAAAATGGTGAGATTGTGGGTAACTACCTTGAATTCTGCAATGGTTATTACCATCTAGGGTATACACTAAATATAAAGCATAATTTTTTTTTTAAAGATTTTATTTATTTGACAGAGAGAGACACAGTGAGAGAGGGAACACAAGCAGGGGGAGTGGGGGAGGGAGAAGCAGGCTTCCCATGGAGCAGGGAGCCCGATGCGGGGCTCGATCCCAGGACCCTGGGATCATGACCTGAGCCGAAGGCAGACGCTTAACGACTGAGCCACCCAGGCGCCCCAAAGCATAATTTTTTAAACTGAATTATTCTACTACTGTATTCTAGACAGGCATAAATCTAAAATGAAAAAAGGAGATCCCATTTACAGAAGCAACAAAGAATATAACTATTTAGAAATAAACTTAACAAGAGATGTGCATGACCTACTCAAGAAAACTAGCAAACTTTGGGGCACCTGGGTGGCTCAGTCATTAAGTGTCTGCCTTCAGCCCAGATCATGATCCCAGGGTCCTGGGATAGAGCCCCACATCAGGCTCCCTGCTCGGCAGGAAGCCTGTTTCTCCCTCTCCCACTCCCCCTGCTTGTGCCCCTGCTCTCACTAACTCTCTCTCTGTCAAACACATAAATAAAATCTTTTAAAAAAGAGAGAAAGAAAGAAAGAAAACTAGCAAACTTTACTGGGAGTTATAAAAGATAAATTTGAATTTGATTTGAATAAATATAGAAAATAACCATTCCCAGCTGGGATGACTTTGTTATAAAAATCTCAATTTTCCCAAAAGTTAATTTATAAATTTAAGTCAATCCCAATCAAAATCTTGAAAGGATTTCCTAAAGGAATTAAATAAAATTATTATAAAATCATTTTGAAAATAAACAGATGAGAATATTAAATAAAATTCTGTAAAGGAAAAAAATGAGAGGAAACTAGATATAAAAATATAAGGCAATAATAATTAAAGTACTATATAACTGGCACAAATGCAGAAATATGGATCTGAATTTTAAAATCCAGAAATAGACCTAACTGTACATAATAATGTAATGTATCACAAAGTAGGCATCACCAAACAATGGAGAAAGAAATTCTTGATTAATAAACTGTGCTGTGATAACTGGAAAGTTTTAAGGAAAAGTAATTAATTCAGAAACACACTTTACCTCTCACACCAAAAAATAAACCCTGGCGGGATTAAAGAGTCAAATGGAGAAGTCAAATGAAAGAAAAACTTAGCGGGAAATAATTGATCTGTTCTCTAAAGGGAGTGATAACTTTTCAAGTTTCACACTGATAAAAGGAAGTAGCCCGAAAAAGTAGCAGATTCAACATCATAAAAGTACAAAAGCTTTGTAGAAAGGGAACAAGATAACTAAAATTAAAATAGTCCCAGAAAAATATTTGTGGCAACATGTCAGGCTGAGTGTTGATAGCGCTGTAATAGGAAGAGTTCACACAAATCCGCATGAAAACTTCAAGATGCCAACAGATGAATGGGCTGGACAGAAACACACATAAGGAGAAAGGCTCCAGCTCGTTGGTAATCAAATGGAAAGTCATTTCACATCTATTAAAATAGCAATACAACAAAGGTTTGTCAGTGCAGCATCAAATGCTTGTTGCGTTAGAGTAAAACTGGTCTTCTCACACTGCTGATGGGGAAATGATCCTTCCTGAAAACGACACGGCATCACGACTTCAAGTACCATGAACATGCCCGTACTCTCTGACCCAATAACCTCACTTTTTCTGAGAAAATAGTTAGAAGGAACAGGTGACTTCAAAATGTTCAGCATGGCATGATGTATAATATCCAGAAACCGGAAACAATCTCAGCAAGCGAAGCCTCTCACAAAGGGGCATATTTAAATAAACTGAAGAGCATCCACTTTAATGGCCGATGGAGGCAGCCCCTGAAATGATAATTAGGAAAACTGTAGCTACAGTGAAAAATGTTTACAGTATGATAAAAAGAGCTGTGACCAACACTGCAGTTGTGTTATGATTAAAAATACGCCTATGGACCAAGGGCTGGAAGGAAATATAGAAAATGAACATAGAGCTATGGGGTTTGGTGTTAGAGCATTCCAGTGTAATAGCATTTCTGTGTGTTATGTAAAAATAGGGACGCAGTATTCTCTTTGGCTAGGTGGTCAGCCTCACCTGACTTCGTCCCTGAGCTCCAAATACCAGGGACTGGGGCTGAGGGGTCATGTTGCCCCCTGGCCATTCTCTGTCAGGACCCAGGGCCCATCAGGTCCAGCCTGCCCACCCCCAATGGGAGCGCCGCACCTCTGCCATGCTTCACCTGGGATGCCTGAAACACCCTTCCCGACTCCCTGGAAAAATTCTGTCTTCAGGATTCATCCTAAAACATGCTCCGGGAACCTTCCTCAGCAACCTCCTTGTACCATATACAAACTCCACTTCATAGCACCTACAATTATCCTGGACACAGAGCTGCCATCAGATCTGTGCCCTGCTCCTGCTTAGGCTGGGGGGCTCCTGGAGGGCAGTGACTCTGTCCAGTTTGCCTTCGGAGGCCCAGCACTGAGCTCTGACCAGGCACAGAGGGGACATCAGCAAAGGGCCACTCATCTTTCATGCATCGCAAGCCTCCAACTTTTTTTTTTTTTTAAGATTTATTTATTTGTCAGAGAGAGAGAGAGCACACAAGCAGGGGGAGCGTCAGGCAGAGGGAGAAGCAGGCTTCCCGCTGAGCAGGGAGCCCGACGTGGGACTCGATCCCAGGACTCTGGGATCATGACCGGAGCCAAAGGCAGATGCTTAACCAACCGAGCCACCCAGGTGTCCCAGCCTCCAACTTTATACCAAGCCCCAGAGGGCATGTGGAAAAGTACAGGAGGAAGGAACAGCACCCCACCTTCTAGAAGATCCCAAACTAGCTGGAAAGGAAAGGCGGCTCACATCTGTGAGGCACTATGGGCAGTCCATGCTTTATCCCACAACATCCTCTTTCTGAGAAGAAGAGAGCACACTCAGAAACACAGAAAGGGAAGGTGTCGTGACAATGGAGGTAGAGACCGGAAGGATGCATCTACCAGCCATAGGACGCCAAGGGCTGCTGGAAGCCACCAGAAGCTAGGAAAAGAGAGGCAAGGAAGGATTCTTCCCTCGAGCCTTCAGAGGGAGCACGGCCCTGCTGACACCTTGATTTCAGACTTCTAGCCTCCAATACTAGGAGAAGAATAAATTTCTGTTATTTTAAGCCACCCAGTTCGTAGATATGGCAGCTCTAGGAAGATGGAACAGGATAGCGCTCCAGTCCACCTGGAAACAGCCTTTCTTCATATGGAGTTCTCTAGAGGCTCCAGCCCTTGGCCAGGTCCTGCCCTGGAGTCACACAGACCAGCCTCTTCAAGGTCCCACCAGAGCCATCAAACACTTACATATGAAGCTGCAGTAATTTGGAGTGAAGCCTCTAAGGCCCTGGGACTCCAAGCAAAGTATCTGCCTGGGCTCCACCCCAGTGGAGCCAACCATTGCACCCGGCCCCCAAACCTCCCCACCTCTACCTGGGCAATGGGCTTATTGCACAGCATGGATGGAGCCCAGGAGGTCTGTGTCAGTAGGAAAAGATAGGAAAAGACAGACCCACAGCATCATGGGACACAAGAAGAGCAGGACTTTTGGAAGCAGGCAGACTGAGTTCAAATTCCACTTCTCTCATTTACAGCTGGGTGGTCTTAGCGAAATCACTGCAACAGGGGGATCATGCAAGAGCAGGACGCATGGCATTCCTGCTGTCCTCTATTGCTGGTCCATTCTGTAGAGCTAAAATATGTGTGTGGGACCTGGAGAGTCTGCCCACCCTCCAAGGAAAGTGAAGGGAATAAATCTTTATTTGAAAAGTAAAACAAACCCAGCTCCCACAAGAGCAGAAAAGAGGCAGCTGAGCCGGTTCACCATGAGGGCCAAACCACAGGTCACAGAGCAGCTCAGGGGGACACAGGCCTGGGACCCAGGGGCCATGATGCCCCAGAGTAGCCGTGCTGCTGGGGCCCCAGCCGACTCTGGCTCAGGGTAGCTCATTGACTTTCTGCTTCAGGTTGCACGGGAGAAAAACCCAAAATCAATCAGCCCCACCTATCTGTATCTGCCACTGACACCCTTCATTTCCATTCATCTTCCTTCCTGTTGTGCTAATGGTGTGTGGCTAAGCCACTGTATAGAAGAAGGTATAAAATTCTACAGCATTATCTTTCCCCGGAGCCTGAGCACCTCATTCTAACCTGTATCCCAACCTTTCCAAGGAAAGGAGCAGCAGGCTTCTGGGAAGGAGAGAGCCAGCACATCAGCCCCTGGTCTCACCTTGCCTCTGGGCAATGTTTGCTTGAGCTGCTAGCACCACCAGTCCCAGGGGTTGACAACTGTCATTAGTAACTGACGCCAGGGTCCCCGTTCACAGTCAGGCTCTGCACCGTTCTTGAGGCCTCAGTGCTACGCAAGGAGCAGCTGTTCTGATTCAACAGAGCGAACCCATTCTGAAGTCTTTGGTTGGTCTGGACCTGAAGGAGCCTCTGAAGCCATCAAGGCTGCCCTCACACCCCCAAAAATGGGCCTCCGACTCAGAGCATGGTCCCAACTCCACTTCCCTCCCTCCCAGCACTTGTTGTCCTGTTGAAAGCCTCGTCTCTCCCTGCATAGCTTTCTCTGATCTTTTGCTTCTCTCCCAGCACCCAGGATGGACATGGCCAGCCAGGGTCCCAGCGGGCAGACTGTGGACACAGACAGCAGTACCTATGACCAAGTTCTTCCCTGGGACTCACTCCACAGAGGCAAACACACCTCCTTGGGAAACATAACTACAGCAAAATGTGATGCTCCTCACCCTCACTGCACAAGCACTTCTGTGGGTGAGGAGATGGGGACAAAAAGAGGAACCATGGACAGCTCTGATGTCCCTCAAGGATTTGAGAAGTACTCCAGATTGTCTTTCATGAGTGAAAACTTCTAACACCTCTTTGACAATCTTATGCAACTAATGAATCCTTTCCCCACCTCCCCAGATGTGTGCACTCACATCCAACAGCACTTACCTACAATTCCAAGTGGCCAAGGACCCTTTGATGTCCAACCATGACTCACACTGAAAGATGTTTTCATGTATCTCTTGGTAATATAAAATACGAAGCATGCAGAGTGCACAGTGATGTATTCTCACGACAAATGTGTCTTACATGGAGTACACTCACCTCCAGACCTAACTTCCAGTTTTCAGGCAATACAGGGAGTACATGAACAAGTGAAATTACACCATGAGGAAGCAACCAGCTAGATGCAGTAGAGGAAACATTCTACAGGACAACTGGCCCACACTCTACAAGTCAATGTCATAGAAAAGAAATAGGGGGGCTTGTTCTAGACCTTTGTTACTCAAAGTGTATTCCATGGACTGCCTGCAGCATCACTTAAGAGTTTGTTAAGAGTTTGTTAAAGAGTTCGTTAAAGATCAATTCTTGATCTAGGGGGTGTGAGTTCGAGCCCCACATAAACTGTAGAGACTGCTTAAATAAATCTATACACAAACTTTAAAAAAAGAAGAAGAAGAGTTTGCTAAGCATGCAGAAGCTTGGGCCCCTCACCAACCCCCGAAACAGAATCTGCATTTTAGCAAGAACTCCAGGTGACTGTCTGCACACATGAAAGTCTGACAAGCACTAGTCTAAATAAGACTAAATATTTCTTCTAAATAAGAAGAAATAACAACCAATGACAATATATAGTCCTTGACTGAACACTGACTTCAACCAACCAGCTGTAAGAGAACTCTGGGGGCAACTAGGGGAATTTGAATATGAAATGTTAAATTATAATAAGAAATTATAATTATTCCACTACATGATAATGGTGTTGTGATTATGTAGGAAAATGTCCTTAAATTTTTAGGAATACATACTTAAGTATTTAGGAGTGAAGTGTCATGATGTCTGTAATTTACTTTAAAATATTTCAACAAAAAAATAGATAAAGCAGATACACAGCAGAACAGCAACAACTGTTAAATCTAGGTGATGGATATGTGGGTGCCCATTATACTATTCTACTACTTCTCCGTGTGTATGAAAAATTTGTATAGGGGCGCCTGGGTGGCTCAGTCATTAAGCGTCTGCCTTCAGCTCAGGTCATGATCCTAGGGTCCTGGGATAGAGCCCCGCACTGGGCTCTCTGCTTGGCGGGAAGCCTGCTTCTCCCTCTCCCACTCCCCCTGCTTGTGTTCCCTCTCTCACTGTGTCTCTGTCTGTCAAATAAATAAAATCTTCAAAGAAAAAAAGAAAAGAAAAGAAAAATTTGTATAATAAAAATTAGAAATAATCTTTTACTTCATTAAAGAGATTTTTCTAAACAGAAAGTAGAGTACTGCTCAGCTAGGCGCCTGCTCAAGTGATTTCCCTTCTTGGCAGGGATTAGGCTCAGCAGGTAGGCAGTGAGTAGGCAAGGGATAGGCAACAGGCAAACACATGTTTCTTGAGCATCTACTATGTACTAGGCACAAGAGTAGTTGGTATTTGCTTCCCTCATTTATCTTCACATCACCCCTAAGAAATTGGTCTTCTTAGCCCCATTTTATAGATAAGGAAACTGAGCTGCCTACTGGACCCCACATCACTCCACATCACACAGCTTGTGGGGACTGGGATCAGGATTTCAGTGACAGCCCCTGTCCTCCCCACCTGGATCCACAGGCTTTCAGAAGCCTCACCTGGACTCCCTTCTGGCCACTGCAGTGCTGGCAGGAGGGGTAACGAGGCTCATCCTGAGCCGTTCCTACCTACACCGGTGCCTTTGTGGATCCTGACTCCTAGCCCCACCTCTGCACCATGTCTCCTGGTTAATTGACTTCATGGCTGCTGACCTTTTAAAGACCCAACAAATTTTCTCTTTTTAGTCTCAGATCATTACTTCTTACACTGCCCTTTTCCATCTCCAGCCTTTCCTCTGCCTGGATGTTTGCACAGGGTAACCATTGGCTATGCCATGGGAAGGTGCAATGCTAAGTGTTCTCAACTACTCTTCCCTAGCAGGCTGGTAGAGCCCCTGACCCTGGAGGTGACCCTCCCTGCTCTCACCTCCCAGGGCCCAATTCCCGGCTCATTCACTACATTTTTCTGTCCTGCCAATCTGTCCCGACTCCTCAATAACCTGCTTCAAAATGCACTCTGCCCCTTGGCACACAATGTGCTCTTTGCTGGGGAGTCCAGAAGCTGCATGTTGAAAATGTACCAAGACAAAAGGAGGGCATGAGCACAGACCTGATTAAGATGAAGAAGACATCAGCAGAAAGAATTCTTCACCCCGTCCTCCCTTCCTACACTTGAAATCATGCTTCACATGTCCCATCCTCAGCTGCCACATTTGGCTCCTCCTTTCTATACTCCTGGGTCTGCTGCTAGAGTCCCACAGAGGGTTCCACCTGCTCCTGGACCCGATATGGACCTAGCAGGCATGTGCTGAGCCCCGCAGAGCTCTGTCTACTTCCCCCAGCCCAGACAGCATGACAGGTGCCAGCGCTGCAGCAGAGGCCCCCAAAGGCAGGAGAGAAATCTGGAGGAAGCTAACACTGTGTCTGGCCCTGCCACATCTGTGATCTCAGTCTCCAGCTCTCCTGGAAAATACAATCTATTGTCTTCATTTGGCAGACAGGAAAAATAAAAAAGGGACAAGATGTCTTGTTGTCATTGCCAAGAAAGTGGGGAGGCAGAGATCAGAATCCAGAATGGCATACTGAAAATCCACACTCTTTCCATGGTCAGGGTGTAGGGTACTCTCAGACCTGAAACTCTTGGATTTAAACATGGGCTACAGGAGCATTTTTAAGCCACTGGATGGCATTGTCCCCATCTGTGATGGCTACTTTTGTATGTCAACTTGGCTAGGCTATGGTGGCCAGTTATTGTGTCAAACACATTGGTGCACATGTTGCTGCAAAGGTATTTTTTAGATGTGATTAACATTTAAATCAGTAGACTTTCAATCAGAGAAAGACAATTATCATATGATCTCACTCATATGTGGAATTTAAGAAACAAAAGAGAGAAGCATAGGGGAAGAGAGGAAAAAATAAAACAAGATGAAATCACAGAGGAAGACAAACCATAAGAGACTCTTAATCATAGGAAACAAACTAGGGCTGCTGGAGGGGAGGGGGTGGGGTGTGGGATAACTGAGTGATGGGTATTAAGGAGGGCACGTGATATAATGAGCACTGGTGTTATTTTTTTTTTAAAGATTTTTATTTGACACAGAGAGAGAGATCACAAGTAGGCAGACAGTCAGGCAGAGGGAGAGGGAGAAGCAGGCTCTCCTGCTACAGCCCCAGGCTCCAGAGACCCCTGCTCTGGCCCTGAATCCCACAAGATTTGTGAGTGTTAATGGGCCCTCGTGGCTTGTCTAGGGTTCTCTTGAGCCAAGGCCAATGGAGAAAGCTCTTTGCTTGGATAACCTTCCCAGTCACTGTCCTCTGACTGATTTGAAATAGCTCCTAATCACATTTTGCACTCCCTTATCTGCTTCTAGGAGACTTAAAAATCCCAGGGAAAGACAGAGGTGCTATCTAGAAACTCCCAAACATAAACTTGTGACAATCTGGGCTCAGAAGACAAAGGGTCTCCTAGATGGTAAGACCCTATGTATCTGAGGGGCGCCTGGGTGGCTCAGTCATTTAGCATCTGCCTTTGGCTCAGGTCATGATCCCAGGGTCCTGGGATCAAGCCCCACATCGGGCTCCCTGCTCAGCAGGAAGCCTGATTCTCCCTCTCCCACTCCCCCTGCTTGTGTTCCCTCTCTCGCTGTGTCTCTCTCTGTCAAATAAATAAATAAAATCTTAAAAAAAAAAAAAAAAAGACCCTATGTATCTGGGCTCAATTCCCCTCATTCTCTCCCTCCTGTCCTTGCCATGAGTCTGGATCCTAGAAGCCAACTGTCAAAGCAATGAAGAAAAAAAAAAAAGAAAGAAAGAAAGAAAAAGCCACACTGTTTCCATGGTCAGGGTGTGGGGTGTTCTCAGATTTGAGCCTCCTGGATGTAAACATGGACTAAAGGAGCATTTTTAAGCCACTGAATGACACTGTCCCCAACTGTGGTGGCTAATTTTATGTGTCACTTTGGCCAGGCCATGGTGGCCAGTTGTTTGGTCAAACATTAGGCTAGATGTTGTTGGAGGAACAGAGAGGGACAGGAAGGAAGGAGGTCCATTTCCCAGGCCAGAAGACAAGGACCTCCCTTGACACAGAGATCCAAAGTCCTAAAGACATGTAACATAAAGATATCCAGGGTCGCCTAACAATAAAAGTCCCGGAGAGGGGGCAGAGCACCCAGTCTGGACTCTGGAGCTAGAGTTCTACCTTAGCAGTGCTTGAGATAATGGTGCTGCCTTGGCGCTATCCGAGGTGCTGACCTGCCCTCCTGAAGTGTGCTTTGATGAGCGTGAGGATGGGAAGAAACATTCTTTATCCCCACACCCTGCTGCCACCTTGGTGTGAATTCTGCTGTTCCAATTCAGGTGCCAGGTCTGCCCTCACTTCCTGCCACCCTACCCTTCTTGTGTATTCTCCCCAGGCACTTAGATTTCCAGCTGGACCCTGCCCCAGAAGCAGCTTATCTTTAGTTTCATGGACCCATGAACTGAGGCTACCTCTGAGTGGCCACTGGGTTCCTCCACCCCCCAGACCTGAACTAGGACCCACCATACTTTGGAGTGAGGCCCTGACACTTGGTATCGACCCCAGAACCACTTCCAGAATTTGTGGATATTTGGTTCAAGCGGGCTATTGCTCCCATACGTTCTGTCAAGTGGGGAGTCTATGCCAAAATGTATTAGTGGAATAAGAACACAAAACACCCAGCCTCAAGTCATAAATCCTCCTATAGGGGAGTGGATCAAAAGAGAAATCTGCTGGAAATGGAAAAGGTATTGGGTTCTATAGCAAGTATATGAAATTTTCTTGGTTAGAGGGATTCTAAGCATATAATTATTTCATTATTTATGTTTGGAAATAGTCCATATTTTATGTTAATAGGATGATGATACAGTAAATTAGTGCATTTGGAACTTGTCTTCGAACTTAGGATTTATAAAGTTAGAGGAGAGATAAGGGATGGGAAGCTGCAGAGCATTAATTTTCTTGAGACCACAAAAGTGAGGTGAGCCCTAAACACAGCTGGATTTGACAAAGTGAAAAAAGAGGAGCAGCTGATACTGAAACCTGCAGCCCCAAAAGGGGCCCCTTCTCTTGCTAATGAATGATAATTAGCAAAGCCATAGTAAATGAAGTAACCAATGGCATTTGGTCCTCTAAAAACTACCCTGGGGGAGCTACTAGGATGGAGTTTGGGGGTGTCGAGTAACAAAGATCACCATGGTGATCCATAAAGGAATCAACTGAGCCTGTGTTCTAGAGAGTTCTGGGCATGGTACCTGTCTGCCATGTGTCCCTATGGGCACAGTTTTAACCAGGGTAAAGAATCAGAGATGTCCACGCTACATCATCTGGGCTACCTGCAGCACCCCTACCTGTAAGGAACCCTGGACTGGAGAGGGCAGCATTTATTTCCCTGGCAACTCTTATGAGAGGCTTGAATTGCCAGCAGTGTAGCCGCTGGCCTCCATAGTTAGCACCATCAAAGAATCCACCCAAGGGAAGTCCAATAAGGGGAATGGAATCAATATCCTTCCTTCCGAAACATACCTGTGCAACTGGCACATAAAGGTTGCACTGAAGTCCCTCCTGCAAAGCCCCCTTGCTGGGAGAGACCAACCTCTCCACATGTCTTTGAAGCCAGCCCTCAATGAGCTCAGCCTCTAGAACCCTGCCCTCGGTCCCAGACCTACGATATGCACAAATCCAGGACTGAGCCAACTCCACTCTATCTCCCCACCCCCACCTTCTGAGAACTCACAGCCAGATGTGTTCAAGCCCACCACCACCACCCCCACGTTCCAGCTGGCTGACCTGCCAGGGTCAGAGCCTCAGCTCTACCATTGGGACTGCTTCAGATTGCTTCTACTGTCACCCAAGCCAGATCCCAGTGCACAGGGCAGTGCCCCACCATCCTCCTCTCCTGATGGCTCCACCCTGACTCAGAGCAATTCAGTGGCAGCCCTCACCCCCTCTTCTCCCCATCCTCAAGCCAAGATCCTGCAAACCAGTCCCACAGCCACTAATGAATTCTCACTGCAAACAGACACAGCCCAATACTCCAAATCTTTCCACGCCCTTCCCAACATGCTTCTTAGGACAGAGCCACAGGGGTTCTGCATATACTCAGATTTGGCACCTCCTGCCAAGCCCTCTCACCGGGGCCAGCATCTGTAGTGGGTGTTTCCCAGGCCCCGGTGGGGCACAGTGATAGGAACAGGGCTCCATCCACTCATGGCCTGTGCCTGATCCCACCAAGGAGACTTGAGTCCCCAGGACCCCAATCACAGTTTGATGCATCAGCCAGCCCTGCTCTTTCAGGGAACCCAGGCTTTCAAGTGATGTGCAGAAGGGTATATATGGGGTCCAGAATCCATGTTTCCCATCACCTAGTTTGTGGTTTCTGCAAAGAGGCTGGAAATTCCAGAAGAGGCCGTTGATCCCACTCAGACCCAGCCAGACACACCTGCTGCCCTTCTGTCATCTTGTCCCAGAAACTCCACGTGCACATTTATTTTTGGAGCTTCCAAAAGCCAAAGTCAGAGGAATGTACAACTTGGCCAGCTTTGCTAATACTGTGCAGCGGTCGGCTCAGTAATAGCCTGCTACCTCTGAGCCCAGATCTCTCCGTCCCAGACAAAAGAGGCTACGGGAAGGGGGGCATGATAGAATTCCAGGCGATCCATCCTGAAAGAGCCTCATGGATCAAGATGGAGGAGGAGGAGCAAGAGAAGGAGGTGGGGAAGAGGAAGAGGAAAGAAGAGCAGTGAAGGAGGAAGAGGAAGAGGGTTAGGAGGGACAGACCAGTATTTCTGAGCATCTCCTCTGTGCCAACCAGAGGCTAAGACATCATGTATTGCTATCTTGTTCAATCCCCCGAGAGCCTGTTAGGATATTATTCCCTGTTTACCAATGAGGAAACCAAGGCTCAGAGAGGTTAAGAAATGCCCTTGAAATCATGCAGCCAGTTAAGTGCAAACTCAGACTGCCCGATGTGAAAGCCATCCTCTCTCCACTGTATCATGCAGTTTCCAAGAGGCAGTTGAGAGAAAACCCTGGGGCAGCTGGGAGAGCTGATCACAGCAGATGGGGGTCACCCACAGGTTTGTTCCCATAATGTTCCATTGTATCATGCATGGGGCGTGACCCCCCCCCACAACAAAACTTCTCTCCATCAAAGGCTAAGTAAGGGTGTTACTGATTCTCACACAGACCTCTCCCCTCTAGCCGGGCAGAGCAAATACCTAGACCACACCTTTCTGATTCAACACTAGAGAGGTGTCAGGGGCTTTCCAGTCCTGAGAACACTGGGCCACCAGAGTGAAGAAAAGCACCATGATGTCTCTCTCTCTCTCTCTCCCTCTCTCTCCCTGTCCCTCCACCCCTCCAACTGAGCTCGGGTTCAGAAGCTAAGTCAAAAACTGACTAGCAGCACCACTATCTATTTTAATTAGCGGGTTTTAAAACCCGTGGGTCTCCAGTTCTGAGGGTCCCCGATGACTCAGCCCAGGGCATCTTCCCCACATGGATGGAAGTGGGGAGCCCAGTCTCCCTTGGGGCTGGCCTCCACTTCCCAGCACTTGTAATTTGCGCAAAGTGCCTCCTGGCTGAGTGCCACTGCGCAGGCTCTCTCTGCTGACCACAGCACTTCGGGAAAGTTCAGATGGCCTTGGCTATCATTAAGTTAAATGTGGGCGAAAGCAAAGCAAAGCTATCTCCAAATGTTTCCAGGTGGTTGAGCTCCGTCAAGCCCAGATGACATCAGAGTCATTTCACTTTCAAAACAGAAATTCCCCCAACCTGGAGAAATGCCTTTCCAGGGCAGTGCTGAACAGGGAATGGAAGAAAAGTGCTTCGGGGCCCCGCACCGCCCTAAGCGCGCTGTCCCTTTCTCTGCTGGCGCTCACGACGAGAGCGCCCACTGGTCCCCTCCCAAGGAGCAGATTCACCCTCTGTTACTCAGCCAAGGAGAAGGGACTGCTTGCCTCTCCTTCCCAGCTGCTCCTCCAGAGACAGACGGCCTCAGGCAGTGCATTCAGAGGCCGTAGAAGGGGGGCTGCCTCAGACGTCAGACCCCAAGGGCCAGGCCCAGGCCTGAGGCAGGGAGACGGAAAGAACTGGCACACAGGAAGGGCCGCAAGAGGCAGGTTCGAATCCTGGCTCTATCACTTACCAGCTCTGCAACTTGGACAAGATGCTTCCCCTTTCTGAGCCTGGAGGGCACTGTTGGTCCCATGTCACAAGGTGAACGGGGAGACTGAGCTCTTTATAAATGGTTAAGTGCTGTCGGGGCTGCCACCCGCCACACCCTGGGGGCATCGTGAACCGTGACTGCAATATTGGACCAGTGCCCAGGGTTGTGCCCCCTGCAGGAGGGGTGTGGCAAATAAAGCCCCGTGACAACATGAGCAGTGGCCCACCCACACTGGCATCCCATTCAGAGGAGCAATGGGGCCTCAAAGCAGCTCCACAGACAGAGGCTGCCGAAGTCAGGGGCTCGTCCGCCAGTACCACCAGGCACTGCAGCAAGGGTACAAGACAAGGGGCTCAGCTGCAGCATGGGCTCCAGGGCAGATGGAGAGGCCAGAGACTGGGCAGAGCCAGGGGAAGGAGGGGCCCAGGCAGGAGGCACGTCCTGTGCAGGAAACCAGGGCTGAGGGTGGGCAGTGTGGGGAGGCCACCCGGACTAGGGCTTAGTGGGCTCCCTTTAACGCCCCTGCCATTACTAACACAGTGATTATCCTGACGGCTGCCATGCCCCGGCACTAACCATGTGCCAGGCACCGTGCCAGGCTTCTCACACACACCTTCTCAGGCCATCTCGTGACAACCATGAGACGCTAACAGATGAGGACACAGAGGTTCTGAGAGGCTCCACAAGGGCCCCAAGTCACTCAGCCACTAGGTGGTGGGGCCAGAATTAGACCCCAGGCCCTCCCGCCTTGCCCATCTCTTGGGTCTCAGCTGAGTGTAGGAATGGTTGCATAACGACCGGAGGACTCTCCAGGCCTCTGCGATTCCCTGCTCAGGTCTTCTGTCCCCCAATCTCTCGGTGTGCACAGAAGCAGTAAGAGCCACCTTGGAGCCTCCTTCCCCAGGTCTCCATGGCAAGGAGGTCTCTCTGCTAGAGGTGCAGCGCAGCATGACCTTGCACCAGATGTAATAATGTCCCAGGACTGAGCTGCATCCTGGGTCTTGCCCATCCCCGACCCCCCACACATTACTCAGGCTCCCCCCACCACCTCCAGACCCCTAGTCCAGGTTCCAGGCTCCAGAACCTCAGTGCCAAAGCCCAGGAAATTTCTGGGACAGAAACAGCCTTCTCCTGGCTGGGGAGCAGGTAAGAGCTGGACTGTCCCCCAGCTGGGGCATCCTGCTGCCCCTGCATCCTCAGCCCACAGACTCGCACTCCTGGTGGCTGGCTCCCTGATGGACAGCCGGGCCTGCCAGTGCTTGTTTCTGCTAAACTTGCTGCTATTACAACAAAACCCCTGTATTTCTTGCAAACAATTTTCCCCTTTGCAATCTCATAAATTAATTCCTTCCTTTCAAGCTGACTGGTTTCCTGCTAATCTAACCACTAACCTATCACCATCCGTAAACTAAATGATCCGTAAACATTCTCACATCTCTAGCCTAATGCACTAAAATTACTTTTCTGTTTTTCCTGCTTTATCTTTCTTTGCTAAAGCCAGCTCAGGTCCAGCTTCCTCTCTCCTTCCTCCCAAACATGGGGGCTTCCTGCTCTTCACTCCT
Source organism: Neomonachus schauinslandi (assembly GCF_002201575.2). Classification (NCBI taxonomy): domain Eukaryota; kingdom Metazoa; phylum Chordata; class Mammalia; order Carnivora; family Phocidae; genus Neomonachus; species Neomonachus schauinslandi. The sequence continues at coordinate 112,248,613 of NC_058408.1, forward strand.
GAGGCTCCATTCTTCACCCCTTGGGCTCTTTCACCATGAGGTGGTGCTGGCTTTTGCAGCTGGTGCCCAGGGTCTAAATGACAAGGACTCCCCAAGCCTGGAAACATGGGTGGCACGGAGGTGGCTCCGAGACTAGGGCTCCTCCCATCCCTGGGTGCCTACGTCCCGTGGTCATCTGTTCCCCCCAACCCCTTGAGATGGGATCGGCTGTGTCCAGAGGGCCCAGCCTGGGAAGACATCAGAGGAAACCATGAGCTGGCCCAGAGACAGGGGCAAGAATGCTTCAGGAGTTCCAGGGATGTTTCCTGCCAGGCCTGGGAAGTCCTGACAAGGTACCCTCAGCATGAAAGCGTCAGTGGGCTGCAGGAAGCACCTGCTGCTCAGCAGAAGAGCCCCAAGGAGGTAGCTCTCTGAAGGCAGCACCTCTTATGAAGCCGCTTGGACCCTTGGGCCCACAGTCCCTCCTCCCAGCACCTCTCCCAGGTATGGCCAGATGCCCAACCCTCTGTGCTGAGCAGGAATATGGTGCTGCCATTCCATAGCCCTGCCCAGGCCCGTAAGACCTGGTATAGGAGCACCAGAAAGGCCATGTGGGCATGGAGCCCAGACAGAGGACCCAGGGCCCCATGGCTGAGCCGACAAGTCCCTGTGTCTGTTCACTCCATAGGGAGTACTCCCACCTTCTTCCTCAGCCTGCAGTCAGGGCTCCCACCCAATCTGTCCTCCCAGGACTGACCTCCCGCCCCAGACCCACTGCTGATCTGATCCCACCGTGATGTCTCTAGCTCAGAGCCGCCAGCCCCTGCCGGGCCTTCAGGCTCTGCCTCTGTCACACAGCATGACCTTGAGCCAGTCACTCACCCTCCCTCAGCTCCATCTCCTCCTCTGTGGGGCCAATACCTGCTCAGCTGTCATGAGGATGAAATGGGCAATGTATGCAAAGTGTACAGTACCTGATTCCAATTCCAGAAAGCATAGGTCATGCCCTCCCCTCAGCCTTTGTCCCCCAGGCCCCTTGTCACAGCTCTCACCTTGTCACCCAGACGAGGCACAGCCACATCCTGGGCAGGATCTCCAGACTCCAGAAGACCACACCCACCAAGGAAGGATGGCTGAGACCACAGGGAAGAGAGAGATGTGCGGGGCAGGAACATGGTCTGGGTGGCCCAGAGACGGGTGCAGGGCTACTTCCCCTCATGTGTCTGAGGCTGAGCAACCCCTCCCAGAACCCCTACAGCCTCTCTGGGTCCCACAAGGAGCCTTGACTTTTACATATCTGGCTGCAGCTTAATTTTATATTATTTATTATTTATTTATATTATTTAGCCTTATCACACACCCAATCTGCCTCCTACCCAGCAATCCATCCTTCCACGCCCACTAACTACCCACCTGTAGATCCATCCATCCATTCACCCTACTCTTCATCCACCCATCTTCCCACCCACCTGCACTTATACCCTTACCTATCCATCTTCTCCTTCACTCTTATATATCTCCCTCCAATCATCCAGCCATCCATCTATTCCCATGTATACTCCATCAACCCACCCAGCCATCCCCATCCTCTGATCCGTCCATCCATCTACCCATCCAACTCCAATCCCCATCAATCCTCCATCTACACATCTTCCCACTGACCACCCACCCAGGCAGCTGGCCATGAACTCAATTAACCATTCATCCATACATATACACATACATCTACTATCTTTCTAAATGCCATCTATCAACTCTATCCATTCATCCATCTAACCCCCATCTACCCATCCATCTCCACATCCACCCATCCACCATTATTCATCCACCTACACATCCAGCCAACCTCCATCCCCCGGTTCCCCTCCTAAGACTGAACAAATGTGTCACAGAATGCAACATGGGGGGTTAGCAATGGCCACAGACCCAGCCCATGGCAACCCTGTCCACTCTGGTGGGCTACTGAGAACCTCTACTCGGTCAACACCCCTCACAACCATTAGGCACTGCATTCCTGAAAGTCTTCTCTGATCCCCCAGGTAAATTTTGTGCCTCCAGCATGTCCCATAAGGATCACACTGGGCTCACTCTGCATCCTATCTACACACTCCCATAAGCCAGGACTGCCAGCTACTTTGTGTCAGGGACTTCACAGCCCTGACTTGCCAGTGAGTCAGATCATACATCACTGCCTCCAGAGTCTCCAGAGCTGTGTGGCCACATATGGCAGGCCAGCCTGGCCCCTGAGGCTCTGCACATAAACTGAAACCAGATGAAAGAAACTTTCCCCAACACTGAACCCAGAGGCCCCTCAAAACTGCCCCCAGCCAAGTCAGAGCAGCATTGGCAAGACTTTCAGGTTTGGTAGGGCTGGACCCTACAGAAGACAGGCACACAGAGCCCAGCCTAGAATGATCCACCAATGAGTGTGTAAAACCTGAGTGCTCCTGGACACCAGCCTTCTGTTGTTCCAAGATCATCTTTATGACATTGCTCATACATGCATAATCCCTCCACTACTACCCTGTTCCTCCTCCAGATAAGGGGCCTGTCTTGGTCTTGTGGAGCTTTCTCAGAGGCAGGGACAGGCTGGAGTTCAGAACAACCTACTCCAAGCCAGTGCTCCTCACACTACAATGTGCAAAGAATCACAAGAACCGCCTTGGCAAAAATCCCAGGCCCTTCCCCAAGAGATGTGACGGGGTTGGTGGGCGCAGGAAGCTGTATAAGAGTCCAGCTGGTGATTCCAATACCAGTGGCCCCGGGGTCCCTCACTAAAGAACTACATATCTAAATCCCCTGGAAGAGAACTCCCCACCCCTCACCTCTATGCAGAAGGCAGACCCCTACCCGTCACCCCCACAACTAAGCCCTGCAACCTCTGCCCCAGCACCCCCACACCCCCCAGGCCCTCGGTCAGGGCCTTAGGGCTCAGCCCAAGTGTGCATAGCTGCCCCTTTGTGCTGACTTCCTCGTTCCCTGATTCTGAACACTGGGCTTGCAGCTCACTGCTCAGGCCAGGCTGTGCCTTGTCCTGCAGTGCTCAGACCCCCGAATCCAGAACCTTCTCCACCCAGGCCTGCATGCTCCTGCCTGTGGAGCTGGCCCACCCACAAGCCCCCCGCACCCACCGGAGACAACACAGACTCTGCAGAAGAGAGGGATGCAGTGAGTGTGTGCTCTGTGGCCTGTGAGCTTCTGCCCGTGTTATGAATGACCCAAAGAGAAAACACTTGTAGAAATTATGACAAATAGCTTGACAGCATTTTCAATTACCCACAATTACATCTCACCTTCTGAAAATGCGTTCTCCACACTGCCATTTTTCTTGGGGGCACCCATCTGGCATTCTCGCATCCTGCCTCCGCTGGGATGGCAAGGAGAGGCGAGCAGGCCACATGCATCAGGAGCCCTGCACCTGGTGATCTCAGCCAGTGCTCCTGGCTGGGCCACAAGCGCAAGTGGGCCCCCTTCCTGGGCTCTGCCTTAGGGAGAAGGAGGCTAAGCGATACCTCCTGGGGTTGCGTCCGTTTAGTTCATACAGTCTGAAAGGCCAGGCTGGGCTTCCCAAGTGAAAAGAAAAGGCTCCAGGTGATTAGCACACCTCACCCCACTGCCGCCTGCTCTTCAGATGCATTGAAAAAGGCTGCAGCCCACCTCAACATAGGCAGGTACTAGCACTGACTCAGTATCGAGCACCAGTGCCTAGTGCAGCTGCTCAGCCCCCGCTGCTGGGGGCCCCAAGGCCCACTCTGCAAGGGTGAAGAACCCTTGTCTGCCTTTAACAGACACCCCCAGACCCTTCTGGTGGTCTTAGCCTCCTACCAGCTAATCCTCCGGCAAGGCGCCCCAGCCTCTCTCTTGGACCATGAGGGACTCAGCCTTTCACTATTCTGTTAATAGATTCTAACCCCTGTCTCCAGCTGTCCCCAGGTTTCCTCAGCAAACATAGAGGGCTGGGGCTCACCATAGTGCCATGCCCCCTATTAAGATTCAGCACAGTCAGGCATCAATAGGCCCCTCAGGGCGAGAGAGGCAAGGGGCAGTGGCTTTGGGCCCAAGGGACACACGGGAGCTAAGCAGCCAGCCCCCAAGCTGTCCACCAAAGTCCCTCTCCATTATGGAACAAGGCTGACCCCAGAACCCGTGTCTCACTCTGGCTTTAATTCTACATATTTCACTCACTTAATTTGAACATGGTCACGGCCACAGCTGCCACACAGAAGCTGTGCCAGGGCTGGAAAATACCTCCTCTGTCCCCAGGCAAGCTCTGTGCTCTGCTCCCATGGTGACTCCAAGGTCCCTGCCCTCCACCAGCCAGGGCCAGCCACTTGCAGGGCCACCAGGTTGGCGAGTTGTGGGGAAAGCTCACATTGTTGCTCCCTCCTGCTGTGAAAGTCCCACTTCCAATATCCTAGGGGTGTTTTAGGGACTGTCCCCAGAGAACCCAACCAGGCCAGGCCTAGCATCCTCCCTGTCCATCCCTTGCTGGGACATGTCTGAGCCAAGAGGCTGGGTCTGAGGTCATGGGCAGAAGAAGAGAGTGTGGGAGAGAAAAGAACTCGCTCTTTCTGAGACCCTATCATGGGCAGGACTACTTGCTAGACACTCTCATTCACTCAGTTATTTATTCAATTGAGCACCTATCGTGTACCAAGCACTTGAGATTCGTCTGAGAACCAACCAGATTTAGAACCCTATCCTCATGGAGTTTGCATTCTAGAAGGAAAGAGAGTGTCAAAAAATAAACAAGCATACACCTACATATAGAATAACATGCTATGGGTGATAAGTGTTCTATGGAAAAATCAGGGAAAAGGAAATAGGGACTGGGGAGTGGGCTTCAATTGAAAATAGAGGGTTAGGGTAGCTCTCCCCGAGAAGGTGAGATGTGAGCAAATACTCAGAGAAGATGGGAAGAGAAACCATGTGAGTGAGGGTCTTGAAGAGGGTACTGCAGGCATGAGGAACAGGAAGTGCAAAGGCCCTGAGGCTGGACCGTGCCTGGGAGCTTGAGGAGCAAGAAGGAGGCTAGTCTGGCTGGAGTGAAGAGAGCATAGGGAAAAGTGGTAACAGGGGACTAGATCATGAGTATCTCATGGGCTTGAACTCCAAGGGAAATGGAGGGAGCCTTGGCAGGCTATAAGCAGAAGAACAATGTGATCTGCCTTCGGGTTTTTTTGTTTGTTTTGATTTTTTGTCTTAAAGTATTTTTATTTAAGTAATATACTTGAATACTAGTATGTAATGGCTGGAAGAAGAACTAAAGTTTAAACTAATTTTCCCCCAGAATATAAGGACATTCAGGATTACTGATCACGACTCTGATGTCAATCACATTCTCGATCTGTTTTGAGGATGACTTTTTTTTTAATTGAAGCACAGTTGACATCCATTATATCATTTTCAGGTATACAACACAGAGATTCAACAATTCTATACATTATGTAATGCCCACCATAAAGTGTAGTCACCATCTGTTACCATACAAAGTTATTACAATATTATTCACTATATCCCCTGTGCTTTTCATCCCATGACTCATTCATTCTATAACTGGAAGTCTGTACCTCCTGATCCCCTTTACCTACTTCGCCCATCCTCCCCTCCTTCCCTCTGGCAGCCACCAGCTTGTTCTCTGTACTTATGATTCTGTTTCCATATCTGCCTTTGTTTTTAAAGGCTCTCTATGACAAGCAGGCTGAGAAGAAAAGCCCAGAGACCAGACAGACACATCAGCCTCACCAAAACTCAGCACAGACCAGGGAGGATTGCAAGAACAGGGGCCAAGTCTCAGAGCCGGGAAGTAGCTGACCCCAGATTACTCAGCCAGAATCGCAGAGTCAGGAATCCAATCTGGGTCTCCAGCTTGTTGCCTACGGGACCCTGCAAAGGCTCTGCCTACTGCCACGGGGCTGGCCCAGCCCTGCAGATTCCCAGGGGCAGCCCCTACCCTGGGCAGGAGGGAACATGGTGCCTGAACAAGCCGACTTCCGCTGTGCCTTCCAGGCCTGCTCTGAGTGAGCCCAGGGGGTGAGGAGTGGGAGTGTATGGTTCTCCCTCGCTCCCTCCCTTCACCACTCATTCTGCCCCCACCCAGGCCCCGTGGACCTCCGACTGCCCTCACCAATCCCCTCAATCCCATGAATAAAGCATCCACCCTGCCACTCACTTGAGCTATGACTCTGGACAAGGAGTCTCCATCTCCCCGTCTATAAAACAGTCGTGATAACAGCTCCCTCAGAGGATTCTTGAGATGGTCTGGGAGGCGGGAGGTCTTGGGGGCCTGCAGAGTTGCTGACAAGGACAGTGACTGTGGCAAAGACGCTGCTGACAGCTTTCAGGAGCACCTGCTGGACCTGGTGCCCCGGATGCTACAGGTGTCACCCTCCCCTCCCCCAGACTCTATCAAATTCCCTCCCAGGGTCAGACATTAAAGCATGAACTGCAATGAGAAGCAGCTGTACCAGGAGCCCCCTCGTTCCCTCAGCGACAGAAGCAGCAGTGATCAAGCAACAAAAACGCACGTTTAAACCGCACCCCTCGCTGTCACCATCCCCACCCACGGCTCAGGCACAGGGCATCTCAGGGCCACCCCTCACACCGGGGCCCCAAGACCCATGTGGCAATACATCTAGCTGAAGCAGGAGGAACAGAGCAGGCAGCACGACAGAACTCAATGTACAGATTACTGTAAAGCAAGTTTATGAGCTCAAACTTTCAGACCAGCCCTGCTGGGGAGGAAATTCCATTTCATTCGGCTCTGGCTCCGAGATGCATCACTAAGCAAAGGAGGACAGCAGAGTCTCAGCAAAAAGCCCTTCTTTCTGCACACGAATGAAGAGAGATACCCAAGCCACCTTCTGGGCGAGCACTGTTGATTCCCGAACGGGGGGGGGGGGGGGGGGGGGGGGTGGGAGGGGGACAGAGTGGGCATTGTAAAACACACACGGACAACATGGATGAACCCTGAAAACATGCTAAGTGAGTAAACTAGTCACAAAAGAGCAAATACTGTATGATTCCACCTATATGAGGCACCTGGGGTGGTCAAAATCAGGCATTAGAATGGTGGTTGCCACGAGCTGCAGGAAGGGTGAATGGGAAGCTGTTTATTAGGTGTGAAAATGATGATGATCCTCTGAGGACTCTATCTTAGGAAAATACCAATCTTCCTTGACTTATATGATGGGGTCACATCCCGATAAACGCATTTGAAGTTGAAAATATCTTAAGTCAAAAATGCATTTAATACACCTAACCTACCACACATCATAGCTTAGCCTAGCCTACCTTAAACATGCTCAGAACACTTACATTAGTCTACAATTGGGCAAAGTCATCTAACACAAAGCCTATTTTATAATAAAGTGCTAAGTATCTCCTGTAATTTATTGAATACTGGATTGAAAGTGAAAAGCAGAATGGTTTGTGCGGCTGACTGGGAGCTTAGGCTCGCTGCCACCCCCAGCATCACAAGGGAGTATTGTACTGCATGCAGCTAGCCCAAGAAAAGATCAAAATTCAAAATTCAAAGTGCAGTTTCTACTGAATGCTTATTGCTTTTGTGCCATCATAAAATCGAATAATTGTTAAGTCGAACAATCACTAAGTCAGGGACTATGTGTAGTCCCAAATGTGGACAAAGCTTCGGGTACAAGATGTTCATTGCTACATTTTTTTTATTATAGTAAAATATTGGGAAGTAAAGGGAAATGTTTGAGTCAATTAAGGTATAGCCACTAAAAGAAATAGTCATCGAAATAGTGATTACTTTTAGTGACCTGGGAAATGATTACCATTTCACAGTAATTATATGGAAGGAACTGTATGCAACATCATGAGACCCTTCTGGTACAAGGTCATCTATAAAAAACGAACAGAGATTGGATCAAAAGGGTGGCCTCAGGACATGTTCAGCCTCTTCTTCCCAACACAAAACGCTTAAAATGACATAAAAGGTAAATAATTTTTTAAAAAGCTATAACAGTGCTAGGAAACAAGAACGGGGTTCTTGATAGGGCAGAAATCATGAGGAATCTCTGAAAGGCCAAAGGCTGATGGGTTCAGATTGGAAATAGCACCAAAGCCCAAAGACACCCAAGAGATAGCTGAAATGAGGGTGACAGCTCCGAGCTGGGAAGCTGAGGATATGAAGGCATAGAAGAAATCCCTGATCAAATTTGAGAGTGGGTAAAAAGAAATGAAGGAAAAGAAGGAAAAGAAGGGAAGGAAGGGAAGGAAGGGAAGGAAGGGAAGGAAGGGAGGAAGGAAGGAAGGAAGGAAGGAAGGAAGGAAGGAAGGAAGGAATTAAGAAAGAAAGAAAGAAAGAAAGAAAGAAAGAAAGAAAGAAAGAAAGAAAGAAAGGTAGGTAGATAGATTTGAGAGTGGTGATGGTGGGGTCTTGGGAGAGGCATCCAGGTGTCCGTTCCCCATGGTGCAAAGTAGCAAATTGTAAAAGTGACTGCCCACAGGAGCAAGAAGTAGGAGTACTTGATTCCCAGGGGGCAGGCGGCCCTAGAGTGGTACCAACATTCAGGAGACAAGTGGAATCTCCACATCCCAAACACTAGAATCTGGTACCACTGATGCAGCAACCCAGGGACCCAGCCCAGCCCCCCATTGCTGAGACTGGGTTCAGCCTCACAGAGAGTCCAGCAGGAAATTTCAAACCCAAAGAGAACACAACCCAGAATCACCCACCTATATTTGAAAGAGGCACACCAAATTTAGCACCTACCAGAACTAACACCTGAGGATATAGAGATATTAGGACAGACAGAATGACACTTTAGAACAAGAATACCCATAGTGACGAGAGAGGCTATTCCATTAAAAAAAGAAGAATGAACTAGATCTGGGAACCAAACACTTCATTGTTAAAATATAAAAACAGGCTGAATAGCAGCATGGAGCATCTGAAGATCAAATTACTGGCCTGGGGACTGAGACAGTAATTCTCTCAGATGGTGGTACAAAAACTCAGGGATGGCAAGGATGAAAGGAAAGGAAAGGGAATGGGGGTTGGGAGGGGTAAAAGGTCCAACCACCACCTAAAATTCCTAAAAGGAATTCTCAGGAGAGATCTGGGAGAACACAAGAAATCAGTAGAATAAATAACCGCAGAAAGAAAATCCTCACTTTGAAAGAACTCATCACGTGCAAAGTGAGAGTCTGTAAAAAGGCAATATTTAGGCACAAAGTGGTGAAATTTCAGACTCAAAGGAAAAAGGAAAAATGCCAAATGCTTCCAGGGAAGAAACAACACAGATTGCCTACAGCAAACACAAGTCAGAGTGATTGGCGTCGACTTCGTGAAAGCCAGGCAGCGGGGTGTGAACCATACCCCTCTTTCTTAGCTGCAGGGCTTCTCCTCACTCTGCTTCACATTCCCTGTCCATTGTGTGGGGAACAGTGACTACAACAGTCTTGCACAGTTGACATCAGAGTTACATGGGTTAACGTGCATAAAGCCCTGGCACAGAGGGCCCACTATGTAAGACTAAGCTCTTACTGTTATGTGAACATCAGAGGCACACAAGCCAGTGAGACAGTGTCTCAGAAGACATGCTTAAGGGAGAAATGACATAAAATTCAGCCTTTGGGAAGAAAACAGGAATTTTCCGACATGTGAGGACATAGCAAGTTCATCCCCCACAAACCCTCTTGGAAAGAATTACCAAATGGTATGCTCCAACAACCATAAAAATGAGTCCAGATAGAGAACAGATGACTGGTTGCCAGGGGCTAGGGGAAAGAGGAACAGGGAGTGACTGCTAATGGGAAAGGGGTTTCTTTGGGGGGTGATGAAAATGTTCTGGAATTAGACAGTGGTGATGGCTGCACAACATTGCAAATACCCTAGAACTTACTGAATTGTACACCTTAAAATGGTTAAAAACATGATTTCTGTTTTGTGAATTTTGCCTCAACAACAAAAAAAAAATGAATCCAAGAACAGGATGTGGAATACAAAATCAGCAGTGAGGAAAATTTTAAATTTACTGTTGAAACCATTTGTTGGCTATTATTAACATTTGAAACAAAAATCCCAGTTGGTCTCATTTTTAAGTGGTGGTAAGATTCAGGTGTGGAAGCGTTAAGGCATATTAAAGTTCTTGATTTGTTCAGGAAGACAATGGACACACTGACTACGTGGTGAGGGATAAATATGAGCCTAAATGTATCTTTAAAACATGAAGTAATCATGAGAAAACAAAAATTTAATGTATTATATGACCCCTCAGCAGATGGCTCTCCACTGGGAACAGAGGGAAGGGGGCATTTGGGGTTGTCACAGTGACAGGCGGGGGTCTACTGTAATTCGGTGTCCAGAGCCAAGAACACTAAATGTCCTCCAAAAAAGGGAAGAGTGCCACATCCCAAAAGACAGTCCTGCCCAAAATGATAGCAGCGCTCCTACTGAGAACATTGCTTTAAGGAGCAAAAACTGGGACAAGAAAAACCCAATCAAACCAACAAAAGGCAAGAAAGGGGGAAAATTACACAAGAAACCATACATAGTAAATGAGAAACACAAAGAAAGATGGCAAGAAAAAAGTCCAAGTGTGTTAGTCATCTCATTAAATGTAAATAGGGTAACTTCGCCTAATACCTCAATAAACGAACCAGATTTTTTAAATTATTTTTACAAAAGATACCAAGATAAACTCCCAGAAAGGTTGAAAATAACAGGCTGAGAAAGGCAATATCAAGCAACAGATAAGCCAGAAAAAGAAGGTGTTTATCAGACAAAATGGAATTCAAGGTGGAAAGCCCTCAAAGGAATAGCCAGGGAAATTTCATACTGATGAAAGATAAAAGCCACACCAAAAAATAGAACAGTTGTGGTATTTTATGAACTTTACAACACAACTTCAAAATAAATAAGGCCAAATTGACAATAATTAAAGAGGATACTGACAAATCCACAATCATAAAGGTGACTTCAACATTTTCATTTCCGATTCAGCAGGCAAAAAACAATAATATGGAAGGTTTGCAGATCTCACCTGTAAGTTTATCGAATAATATTTCTTTATTAAATACTTAAATTATGTTCCAGCTTCTGTTTCACAGTTTTGTAGATATTAACAAATTTAATCCTTCCATAATGCTGCAAAGTTGGCACTACATGATGCCCATTTTACACACGATGAAACTGACGCCCAGCCACCTGCACAGCATCATGCAGCCAGGAGGAGGAAGGTTGGGACCCAGGGCTGCCCTCAACTGCTCTCTACTCACTTGCACGCTTTCTCATGGGACTGGACAGAGACAGCGCAATCTCTTCCATACACACCCAGCTCTCCAACAGTGCAAATCCTGGTGAAATCCTAAAGGAGAAATTACTCAGATATCCACTATAGATTGAGTCTAATGCTGAGTCTAATAACTGAGTCTAATGTAAGATCAGGAATTAACAGTAAAAGAAACTACCCCCTCAATCGATCTACTTACAAAATTTAAAGCATTCTTTTTTTTTCATAACTGCTGGCTTATGAAATCATGACAAAAAAAAAATATTCCAAAGTATTTAGAATTGTATTTGAATCAGGGTACCTTTTGGTATTTGACCAAAATAGTACTCTTAGTAAAACCCTTGATAACTCTTAGTAAAGAAGGCATCAAAAAGAACTACCCTAACCAAATAAAGGCCATCTCTCCTAGAAACCTACAGCCAGCATCATAGTTCATTGTGAAACCTTAGAATATTCTACCACTATCCGTCCTAGACAATGTGATAACACCTGAAAAAGAAATAGGAATAAACACTGAAAAGGGATACAAAATTGGCATGACTTGAAGAAAATATGAGCATCTACCTATAAGCTCCAAGAGAATCGACTAATAAACCGTTAGAACTCCCATGAAAGTTCAACAAAAGTCCCAGATTTAAAAAAAAAAAAATCCATATGCAAAAATCAATAGCTTCTGTGCATGCCAGCATCCCCAATTAGAAAATGTAATCCAGAAGAAAGCTCATTCATATTAGGAAAAAAAAAAAAATCTATAAAATCCCTGGGGAATAAACCTAATAAGAAATGTGCAAGACAGGGGCGCCTGGGTGGCTCAGTCGTTAAGCGTCTGCCTTCGGCTCAGGTCATGATCCCAGGGTCCTGGGATCGAGCCCCGCATCGGGCTCCCTGCTCTGCGGGAAGCCTGTTTCTCCCTCTAACTCTCCCCCTGCTTGTGATCCTGCTATCACTGTGTCTCTCTCTGTCAAATAAATAAATAAAATCTTTAAAAAAAAAAAAAAGAAATGTGCAAGACCTATATGAAGAAAAGCACAAGACTCCAACTAAATGGAGAGACGCACTCTGCCTCTGGATGGTAACTATCAGCACGTGAAAATGATAGCTCTTGAGTTATTAATCTATATATTTAAAGCATTTGGTGACAGACACACCGTTTCATTTATAATGGCTGACACTGGCAGGTGACAAGTAGATGATGATCATTTATAAGAACTGCATTCATTTTTCTGAGCATTTATTTACTTAATCAAATGTTTGAAAGTTCCGAGAAGGATGAAATGGTCTGAACCACCTGCACAAACACTGAGAAATCAGAGGAGAGCATTAATGAAATAGTGAAAGGCAATTCAAATAGACCAGGAGATGAAAATTAAAATCTAGGGCCACGATGACACCAAAAGGCATAAAAGAAAGAGAAGAAGGATCGGCCTTTGGAAGAGCAGTCATGGAGCACTAGTGGACCAAGCGAATGGCAGTGCCAGGCTCCAGTTGCTGGTGAGCTGAAAGTCCCGGGGAAACACATAACAGGGGAGGTATGCTTCAAGACTGCAGGCACACCACGGGTTACACTGGAGGCAGGAGTCAAGCATGTGCCAGGCTCCCAGCAGGCAACCAGCAAAGCGCAGAGCCCCAAAACAAGAACACATTTTAAAAATAATTCGGCTTTAGAGTCTTCCTGAAAAAACTAATACTTTTGTTGGACATGCTTACGTTTATGTTACAGCTTGGTGCTGCTTTTATTTTGAATTAGAGATGAAGGTAGGGCAGCCTAAAATCCCAGTGCTTAGAGATTCCAAGGGTCTCACTATAACTCTGCATAGACGCTAGTTATCTGTACCCAGTTACTCTGCCTACTGCTGGAGACCCCACGCTTCACCAACAGCATCTTAAAGAACTTACGAAAGCAGCACGAAAGTGTAGCAAACCCACATGAGAACAGAGGCCCCACATCAGTGGGCCCCCCCATATCAGTGGGCCCCGATCAACCCATCGCTGGCAGTATTGAGTCCTGGAGCGGTATATACCGCTCTTTCAAAGATTTCGTCATTGAGCTTATGAAGTATTGTATCACAGAACAGTGCCTTTGCTTATTGTGTTTGCAATGAACCATTTGGATAAATAAATTTAAGTGATAATATTTTGATTAACAAGAGCTACTAGATGGCATATGTCACATACGTAGTATAAAAAAGACTCACGGTAATTAGAGAAATGCCAATTAAAATAACAATGCCGTACCACCTGTGAGCCATCAGATGGCAAAACTCAAAAGGCTGATAATATCAAGTGTTGGCAAGAATGTGAGGAAGTTGGTGCTCTTCTCACACTGTCCGGTGGGAGTGCAAATTGATTCATTCAGCTTTCTAGAGCGCAATTTGGCAGAAGCTATTGAAAAATTTAATTGTGCATGCCATTCAGCCAACCAATTCCACATCTTGGAATCTACCTAGATTAATACTCATAGGCATGTGTAAGAATTTTAATCGCAATATGGTTTGTATTTGTGGAAAATCAGAAATTGCCTAAATATTTATTAACAGGGGAACACGGTATGAGATTCTGTTTAAAAAGTGATAATTTATATGAAATAACACAGTGAGCTCACCAAGACATATTAGAGAATGAAAATGAGCAAGGTACAGTATAATATGGGTAGTCAGCATTATTTATATATTTAAAACACACAAAGCAAAATTCTGTGCAGTTATCCTTGCTTTCCAAAAGTTCTCATGATGTCACTTCGATTTTACCAAAGACCTATATTACTACGGTAACAGCTTTTTTTTTCTTTTTGTAAAAGTGAATATCCTCTTCAGGTTTCTTTCGCTTAGCATAACAGATGCTAATGTAGGTCTTTCATAAAAAGCAAAGTGGTGTCATTCGAACTTTTGGAAAGCAGGTAATCCTCTTTGCTTTATACCATTTTGGCCTGTGAAAGGTTTCATAGAAATGCTCTACCTGCATTCCATTTTGTGTGTACATAAATGGGAGCACCAAGAGAAAGTTCTGGAAAGATACAGAGCGAATTGATTTCAGTTTTCCCTCTGAGGAGGGAAATGGGACTTTTCTTTCTTTTCATTATTCTCAATTCTTTTATAATGAGATGTATCTGTGTTTTATTTCTGACATTTAAAGAAACAGAACTGCTAAGGGTGAAGACAAAACCAAGTGAAGAGTATGAGCTCAACCATATGAGAAGGAAGGCTGCAAAGACTGGAGGCCAGAAGATGTGAACAGCAGTTCTCTGCATGGTTGGGGTCCTGGCAACATTTGTCTACTTTCCTGTGCTTTTCATTAGGTCCTAATTTTTCTCTGAAGCCTATGTATTGCTTTTACAACGAGAAAGTTTCTGGAAACATTCTTATGTGCAAATGGCCAGTGCCCCATTGCTCCCACTGGGAGACACTCCCTATAGGTTCTCTCACATGCTGAGAATTAACTCGGGGTCCAGAGCCCCAGGACTCTCTGTACCTGTCCTGGCATCCTTGGACTCGCCATTTCTGTGGGCCAAGAGACACTGGACACAGGGCCTCACGCAGTGAGGCTAATAGGTCTTTAGTTCTGCTTATGGCTCTCTCCAGGACCCCTGGCTTTCCTCTCACCCCCAGCCCTCTACCTGTCCTTGGGCCCAGAACCTCCCTGTGCTGCCAAGCGCTTGCAAGAGAATAGGGCTTGAGATTTGGAGAATGAACTACAGACCCCCAAGGCTGTGAGGATTGGGTGCCCCCCCCTCCCCGGAGTCCTGCCACCCTAGGATGGTTGGACAAATCCAAGAAACCCCAACTAAAGAAAGAAAAGCAAGGGCAAGGAGTCCTCAGCAAATATCTACCCCCATCTTCTTCCACGTGTGGGAACAGATGCAGCAATCTCTTCCCACCCTCTGAAGTGAAATAAGAAGGTGGCCGCCTGCTCACCTGCCCTCCCCAGCCTTGCCAGCCTCACACATGCATGCTGTCTGTAGCAGGCCCCACCAGGCTGCCTCTGCCCCGCCCCCCTGCTGCAGCCCTATCATCTCCTTGAGCACCCCCAACCATGTCAGGACTTTAAGGACCCTCTGAGCCAAGTGAACATGCTGTTGTTACAATGTGCCACCAACCCCAAAGAAGCCACGGGTCTGTGGCCCATGTGGTTGGAGGGCAAGTACCCTCACACGTCACCATGGAAACCAGAAGGAGGGAAGACAGTTGATGTCCAAGAATCAGAGCCTGTGGGCTGCCTTCCCTGGGGAGAGCTTTGGGCAAGAGACACCCTGTCTTTCAGTCAGAGGATGAGGGCAGGCCCACGGGAGTGATTACCCCATCTGGCAATAAGAGAATGGCCCAAATGACCTTCAGCACCTACATGCCACCTTGTGTGCCCATCCCCTCTGTGACACCACTGACCCCCTGACCAGCAACTGGCAGAACCAGCCTATCCCAGCTGCAGAATCCCAGGGGACAAGGCCCTGCTGGGGTCTCGCTGTTCAACCCAGCATTCCAGTCTCTTCTTTGGACAACTCAGGAATCAACCCCAAGGACCCAGAGCCTTGATCTTCCTGGAGAAGTTGGAGGGAGCCTCCTCCAATGCCAATCAGCCACATCAGGGCTTAGCAGCCACATCATGAAGGGCTCCTCACTGCCCTTAGATTCAGCTCAACAGCCAGAGCACTGCGGCCTCCTCCCGGGCTCCTGTCCAGACCCCATGCTGCCCCCTCCTGATGCACTGAGCTGGCCAGCAGGCCTCGCCCTCCCTTCCCTTGCCTCTCCCTGAAGTCCCCCACCCCATCCCAGGGGCAGTCAGGCATCAGAGCCTGTATTATGGACGTGTCTGTGAGCTTCCTCTGTTTCCTCGGAGTCCCCAGCCCCAGGGAGAGGCTCAGTAAATGTCAATGAGTGAACCAGGGACCCAGGGCTCCCCTCCAACCCCAGACTCACCATTTCCATCCTGGGGGGTTGTATGCACACCCCTCCCCTCCTGGAGCCCTTCCTCCCCCAGCTCTCCATCCTGCGCAGCAGAGATCCTCAGGCAGGCGCGGGACACCCCTGGCAGAGGGCAGGAGGGGCTGCCCTCCCCCACAAGCCTGGCCCCCGGTTGGCAGGCCGGCAGCACCACCAGGGCTGAGCGGGGCTCCCCCAGCCCACACCTCCTACACAAGTTCACCCACAGTCTGGGACTCAAGACAGGCCCCCAGAGCAGAGCCCTGGAGACGGCTCAGAGCGGCGGCATCGGCCAGACCTGCTCCCCAGCGCTGATTGAGCTGCGTGAGCCAGAGGCTGGTAGGGTCCACACAGGGCTGAGCAACAAGGAAGGCCTGGACAGTCCTCCTAGCTTGTGCAAGGCCACACACCCAGAAAGAGGAAGACTGGCAACAAGTCCTGGTGTGACACCTGGCAAAGCCCACGTGAGGCCAGGGGCAGGGTTTCCTGGAAAACAGAAGTAGGTGAGCCTGGCCGGGGCTCAACCCACAAGGACAGGGAGCCTCCCACATGCCAGGCATGCCCGCTAAATGCCCAGCACCGTCCTGGGAGGGGCCGGTCACCACATCCATGGCCCAGCATGGAAACCGAGGCTCAGAGGATGGGAGGACCAGCGCAAGGCCACGCAGCAGAGGGGCAGACTCGAGGGGCCCCGAAGGCAGGACCGCTGACCTACAACCCCCACTCGCTGTGGCGAGCATGGAAGGAAGAAGGGAGGAAAAGCAGAGTGGCAGGAAGGGAAGACAGGCTGTGTGCCCTGGGCTGGGGCTCAAACCCAGGCCTACTGCGAGGATGCCCCATCACAGAAGGGCTGCAAGGGTAGACAGGCGGGGAAGCTGTGGCCGGGCCAGCACACACAGGCTTGGCTTGTCGTGGTGGGATGTGCTACAAAGCCCACCTCTCCCCACCCCCTCACCTCTCCAGCTGCCAGAGCACTGTGGCCTCTTTAAGCACGTCCCCAAATTCCCACTGGGCATTCTGGTCATGCTGGGCGCCCCGGAGTGGGGCAGGAAGCACACTCAGAGCCACCCTGACAGGGTCTCCCACCGGTCACTACACAACTGAGCTGAGCAGCCCCATGAATGGCTGGGAGGGGTAGGTCAGAGGTTCGGTTGCCATGGTGGTGCCCCCCCCACCTCCCAGCCACCCCAAGTGAGGTGAGGAAGGTGCCCACAGCACTATTTGAAACTTCACAGCTGAATTAACAATGCTGCACATTCCCACCAGTCCTCTAGCCAGGCAGGGCTGGGGGGGGGCGGGGCACAGAGACCTCCAGGCTCTCCGAGGTGTGACCTCAGGACCCCAGGAGCAGGTAGAAGAGAAGCCCAGACTCTGGGGTGACCAGACCTGGGTCCCCAACTCAGCTGTCATTTCTACCCCAGCTCTGTTGCCCAGTTTCCTCATCTGCAGACAAGCTGTCCTGGGCAATAAACATATTAGTGCTTGTAATGCGCCTGGCACAAAGCAGATAAAACAGGGCGCTACCCCTTCTCCAGAGAGGCAGGTGTCCGGCGCACTGTCTCTGTAAGATCTTCTTGGATGCTGATTCAGACACAGGTCCACTGCCCAGGACACTGGCCATCTTGTCAGCTCGGGATGACTCAGTGAGCAGGCCCTGACTAGAGGGGACAGACCAGACAGAGGCTGGGGGGGAGCCAGGGACAGATCCGCAACACCAGGCCCACAAACACATGTCAGAACATGCGGGGTCCAGACCATTCACTTCAGAAATGGAAAAACTGGAGACCAGGGGTGGTGTGACTTCCCCGAGGTCACACAGCCAGCCAGTGGCAGGACAGGGCATAGAGATGGCTGTCCCTGGTCTCCCCAACTCTCTAGGGTGGACTGGCTCCCTCACTATCCTCCCCTGCCCCTCCCCCTCTGGAATCAAGAGGACAGGTGGCCACTCAGGTGAAGGATGGGTAATAACAGCCCATGGAGAGGAGAGGAAGGCACTCCAGGAGGAGAAAACATGATGGACAGAAGCCAGCAAGTGAGAAGCAGCAAGGGGTAGTAGGGTACTGGGAAGCTGGGTTGGGGATCGCCTTCCATCTCCTTCGACACCATGTGTGGTGGACACTGCGCCCTAGATGCCTCTTCTGGAGGCAAGGACTCCTGAGACACGGCTTGCAGATGCTCTTCACTGCCAGTCCCCAAAGGGGACCTCCCCAGCTGACAAGAAACCCCGCACCCCTAAGCCACGTCCCATTCCTGAGGCGGCTGCCCCAGGGCTGAGCTGCAAGGGGCATGAAGGGCCCAGCCCTCCGCCCCTGCATCAGAACACCTCTGACGGGTCGTCACATCTCCCCTGCAGAGCTCCCTAGGTATCTGCTGGGGCTTTGCCTGGAACGGCCTCACTGCATGTCTCACCCCCTGCCCAGGCCTGACTGTGTCCCTTTCGTTCCCTTCCCCAGATAGGGACCCCCAGAGTGCCTGCTGTTGAGCCTCCTAAAAGCCATACCCTGTACATATTTTGGAAATGAACCCCTTAGTAGATAGATGATTTGCAAATATTTTCTCCCATTCCATAGGCTGCCTTTTCCCCCTAGTGACTGTTTGTAAGTTTCCTGGGCAAGTTTGTAAGTTTCGATATAGTCCCACTTGTCTCTTTTTGGTTGTGTTGCCTGTGCTTTTGTGTGGTATCTATGAAATCGTTGTCAAAACTCATGTCATGAAGCTTTTCCTCCTGTGTTTTCTTCTAGGAGTTTTGCAGTTTCAGGTCTTAACAGTTAAGTCTTCCATCCATTTTGAGTTGATCTGGTGATTTTTGTGTATGGTGTAAGATAATGATCCGGTTTCATTCTTTTGTATGTGGACACTCAGTTTTCCCAACACTGTTGGCTGAACAGACTATCCTTTCCCCACCGTGTATTATTGGCACCCTCATCAAAAATCAGTTGACCATATAAGGACAGATTTATTTCTGGGCTCTCTACCTGTTCCATTGGTCTATGTGTCTCAAGTAGCAAACAAACAACAAGGACAACAACAAAAATACTAATAACCCAGTTAAAAATGGGCAGAAGAACTGACTAGACATTGCTCCAAAGAAGACAAACAAATGGCCACAGGTACATGAAAAGATGCTCAACATCATCAATCATCAGGGAAATGCAAATCAAAATGCAAATGAGACAGCACCTCACACCTGTCCGAATGGTTAATATGAAAAACAAACAAAAACACAAAGACAGTAAGGTGAGGGTGTGGAGAAATTGGAACCCTCGTGCACTGTGAGTGGGAATGAAAATGGTGCAGCCACTTTTGAAAACAGTATAGTTGTTCCTCAAAAAATTTAAAAAGGAACTATCATATGATCCAGCAATCCCACTTCTGGGTGTAGATCCAAAGGAAATGAAAACAAGGGATCAAAGCGATATCTGCACTCCCGTGTTCATTCCAGCACTGGTCACGATAGCCAAGACATGGAAACAACCTAAGTGTCCACTGATGGATGAATGAATAAAGAAAATGCGATGTGTCTGTAAAATATACTATTATTCAGCCTTCAGAAAGAAGGAAACCCTGGGGCGCCTGGATGGCTCAGTCAGTTAAGCATCTGCCTTCGGCTCAGGTCATGATCCCAGGGTCCTGGGATCGAGCCCCACGTCGGGCTCCTGGCTCAGTGGGGAGCCAGCTTCTCTCTCTGCCTCTCCCTCCCTCTCTGCTCTCTCTCGCTATCTCTCTCTTTCAAATAAATAAAAAATCTTAAAAAAAAAAAAAAAAGAAGGAAGGAAGGTAGGAAACCGTGCAATATCTGACAGCACGGATGAACCCTGAGGACGTTACACTAGGTGAAATAAGCCATCCCAGAAGGACAAATACTGCATGATTCCTTTTATATAAAGTATATACGACAGTCAGACTCAGAAACAGAGCAGAATGGTGATTGCCAGGGGCCAGAAGGAAAGGGGGTATGGGCGGTGCTGTTAGGTATAAAGTTTCAGTTGTGCAAGATGAAGAAGTTCTAGACTTCTGTATAAATCACGTGCCAATAGTTAACAAGACCGTATCGTGCACTTTAAAATCTGTTAAGAGGGTAGATCTCATGTGAAGCATTCTTATCACAATAAAATAAAAATTTTTAATAATTTAAAAACATTTTTAAGTTGTTTTCCAAAGTCCCTGACTCATCCCTGCCCGGGCCTCCTTTCCCCACCTTCCGACTATGCCTCCCAAAATGCTAGCTCCTGGATATCTCAGCCGGAGCTCCCACAGCCACCCCAACTCCATGGTCCAGACTAACCTTGCCACCTTTCTCTGCTTCTCCCTGACTCCCCATCTCAAGGATGGCAACTCCTAGAGGACTGAGTCCAGACTCAGCCTTCACCCTGACCCTCCCCTTCCTTTACCCCAATATCCAGAATCCAACCTCCATGCTCCTGCCCTGGCCTTCACAAGCCTGTCCTCACTGCATCATCAGCCTCTCCTCTGTCCTACCTTCCACCAGGGTGATCTCTCAGAAACACAGATCTCATCACATCAGCCCGAGGAACTCTCTACGATCAGGCTGAGATCCAGCTTTCCTACCCTCGGGACACCCACTTATCACTCAAATCCCCAGCCTCATCTCCTAGACCCACCCTCATGCCAGAGATCCAGCAAACTACCAGGCACTCCTTGCACATCCCATACAGCTTCCCACCTCTGCTTAGAATGCCATCCCCCACCACCATCGCCTATCCTTAACTTTATTTTTTTTTTAAGATTTTATTTGTTTATTTGACAGAGAGAGACACAGAGAGAGAGGGAACACAAGCAGGGGGAGTGGGAGAGGGAAAAGCAGCCTTCTCTGCTGAGCAGGGAGCCCGATGTGGGGCTCGATCCCAGGACACTGGGATCACGACCCGAGCCGAAGGCAGACACTCAACGACTGAGCCACCCAGGCGCCCCTATCCTTAACTTTAGACAATTTGGCCAACTCCTATTCACACTTCAAAACCCCGATTCAAGTGTCCTCCAGGAAGCCTTCCCTGACATCAGCAGAGAGCAAAACTTCTCCCCTAGTCTATGCCACTTCTATGATAATTTCCCATTTATTCCATGAACGGCAATTATTTGTTTCTCACATCTATCCACCTTCCCCCACCAGACTGGGAGCATGCTGAGGGAAGGAATGGTACCACAGTCATTCTGGAATCCCCTGCATTTAGCACAGAGTCTCCCTTACAGCAAGCTCTCAATAAATGTTTGTTGAGTATAACTGAGTGAATAAATGAATAAATCCACTCTAACTTTGGATGCCAGCCACCTCCTTGTCCCCTCCCACTTCCTCCCCTCCCCCCCTTTCTCATATTGTGCTCAGCCTGTCCAGGGCAGGACCCTCACCTCCTACATCACTCAGGGCAAAGGCTGCTTCCCCCTCCCCTTTGCCCCCTGCCCGCCCCCCACCCCCAGCTCCCTCCCAGCCCTTCTAGCCCACCCATCTGCTTGACTAATGAATAGAACAACCTGTGCTCTTTTTTCCAGGGAATGTGCCTGCCTTAAAAACTGCTTTGAAGAGCACAGCACCTGCTCACATATCAATTAAAATTATAATTAGGTGGTGAGAGTATATAATTAAAATAACACGTTCCATCTCCTTCATTTATTGCTGCTGCTGGCTGTCAGGATGAAGTGAACCAGTTCTTCAGAGTGGGGTGGGGGCAGGAATCGCCCTTGTCTCTAAACACACCACGCTTCCCTTTCTGGTATCTCTTCTCGTACAGGAAGTAGATTCCCAAGGCTGCCCTAGCCACCCTGAGTGAGAAGTGTCTTCTGCCACTTACTCAGCCCTTACACACTCCCTGCACCTCATTACGTATGGCTCATATCACATGGCAGATTTTTCAGGGCTTCGTGCCTTTGTACATGGAGTGCTGTCTGCCTCGAATGCCCTTCTCCCACTGTATGTATTAGAAACTCCTATTCATCCTTCAAAACCCAGTTTTGATTTTCATCTGTGCTGGATTATGGGGACACAATGGGTATAGATGCAGTATCTACCTCAAGGCACACACATTGCTGCACATGATGGTTCCCACGTTCCAGAGAAGTAAACTGAGGCTCTCCAATCCTGCCCCACGGCTAGGAGGCTAAGGATGTGGCTGGGTCTGCCAAAACTACCAGGCCCTCAGTCCCTTCCCACTTTAGTGGCTTCAGGGACATCTTTTCCAGAACACAAGCCTGTTAAATCCACTGCCATCCCAGGCCAGCTAGTGGCAGCGACAGGTCAATCTATCAAGTGGCAGATCCCGCTAACAAGAACAGGACTGTGGCTTGGGAGGAGCCATTTGCTCTCTTACAGTACTATGCAGAGATTTTCCCAGTCAGGAACTGTGCCCAGCACCCAGCACACCCTGCTGCAATATTTATGAAGTCCTGTTTTGGGAGCACATGGATGAAATCACTCCTTGCCTTTCAAAATTAAACTTACTTTGACTTCCATTGCTCTAACCATTAAAATCCGAGTGTGACAGCTACTGTCAGCTCCACGGAGCTGATCTATGGGCAGCTGGGACCTGCCTTGTCCCTCTGACTCCTTCGGGACACCGAGGTGGGGAGAGACTCGCAGTTATGGAGCACCTTGCAGGTACAGAGCACTCCATGGGGTATTTTTACATAGGCTGCCTCGGCGCTTCCAAAATGGGTTGTGCGAAGCAGCAATTACACAGGATGTTATTAAGTGCTCTGCCAAAGAAAGTTCCACTTTCAACTCAGCCTGCAAATGCTGAGTTCACAAAAGTTAACAGGCTTCTTTACTGCAGGACTTCTCAGAGCCTTAAATATGCCAATGCATATGGTGATGTCTCTAAGAGAAGCATCTAGCTGGGTCACAATGTATGCAACCACACAGCCTGTTTCTCCAACAACAGTTTATAGAACTGCTTGTACAGAACTCAATTTGGGACATGCTGCTCCTTCATTTTATTCCTCAACAGCCCTGGAAAGTAGCTATGGCTGCATGCATCTTAGAAAAATGGCACAAGCTCACAAGGTCTCTCCCATTGACTGCTGTAACCCCAGCACCCAGCACAGAGACCCCTGCACGGCAGGCCCCTGACACACGAATGGGAGCTATGTAAAGAAATGCCTAATGAGTGGCAAACGGGGGAGAGCAGGGACAGCCCTCTAAAACTATCTGACTCCCAACTCCTTGTACTTCCCAGGGCCACCTCTCCAAAGATGACATGAGGGCCCCTCCCCTCCTTGCCCCTCCCCGGGTGGGGGGCGCTCTGAAGATAAGATGGGACAGAGGTAGAGGCACCTGGCCTGCCTCTGGCCCAGGGCAAACTCTGAGGGAGGCCTCCCCAGGTTTGGCTGAGCGTGGTTTCCATGAGTCCTTGCCAGCCAGTGAAAGGACAGGAATCTAGTGGTCACACGAACATCTCACCTGTTGATCACAAATGTCAGCCCTAATGGGACCGGGAAGGCGGCAGGGGCTGTTCCACCTTTCTGAAGCCTGTGTTGGCCACAGACAACTTCAAGTTAAGCTCCTAGGACTCTGATCACTGGACTTCTTAGTCCAGTGCCGTGTCCCAGAAGGAGATTTGTTTCATCGTGCTCACAATAAAATGTACACACTCACGCATTAGAAAACACTAACGGAGATCAGGATGGCAGATGCAGATGCTAAGGGTTAGTCTCATTACCATCCCTGGCCCCTACGCCCAGCCAAGCACACATTTAGGCATCAGAAAGGGTTTGGTGGTGGGACAGAGGACTGTGACACCTCACAGACAGGAGGGCAGGGAGTGAGGGCCTCTGGGAACATGTGTTCCTGAGCAGAATCCCAGCCTGTGGAGCCTACTGGCCCAGGTGCTCTTCTAGAGCCCAAGCAGGCAACTGAAGAAGACATCCGAGTCTGTCCACAACCTGGCCTCCCCACTGTGAAATCCCCACTGAGACAACTAGGGCTGCTTGCCACCCACCCAGCTCCGTGCCTTCCCAGACATGGACGCCCCCGCCCCCCGCCATCCCCTGGGTGCCTGGAGCCCACTGGTGTTCCTGCCCAGCCCAGACTTGGGGCTGGCTTTCATAAGTACTAAAATGGGATGATTAGATGACAAACCTCATTTGGCAGGAGGCAACATGCAAAGTCATAACCAGTCCTGGCTCCATGGGAACATGGCTACAAATTATTTCTGACAGTTATTTTATTTCATGTGAGTATGGCCCATTGATCTGTACACATTCTAGAAAGACCCCGTCATACACCACAGCTGACTGCCTGGCCCACTCCAGCTCACTGACTGATCAATCAGCAAACAGACTGACCACAAACCCAGCCACCAAGAATGCAGCCCGGCACCAGCTACAGAGGCCCCCAGCGAGCCCACCCACCCCTCCAACCTGGGTGTGGGCAGGACAGGACCAGAGGCTGCCTCGTCGTATGGCAGGAGCTGGGGGCCTCTGATCCTTGCCCTGTGTGCCAAGGGCATCTCCCCAGGGATGCTGTCCTGTAAGGGACAGGCAGTTCCAATCACAGCAGAGCCCCAGCTATAAAACCACAGAATCCCGTCTAGGGGAAAGACACTGATCTACCTTTGAGACCCTCCCTAGAGCTGTAAAGGTAACAGGTGCTGTCCTGAACTAAGGGAACGGGGAAGCCCAGGCCAGCACTCAGAACAGCATGGTGAGAACAACAGAGTCCCATGAGGAGTGTTGCTCCTCATGGAATAGCTCCTCATAGCGGCTGTGCCAGTTACAGTTCTGAATGACCAGCACATTTATTCATTCACTTTATTCTGCTAACGGCCCTTCACCCGCTTTGGGCACTTTCTCCTCTAACGCTATGCAGTCTTGCAAATGAGCGAGGGACGCTGCTAATCAACACACGCCCACATCCCTGGTAGCACTGATTGGTTCATGGATGAGCACATGACTCAGGCTGAGCCAATTACAATGCCCCCAGCCCTAGTAGACCTGATTGGTTCATGGATGGGCACATGACCCCAGCTAGGCCAATCAGAGTCCTCTGAAGTCCTCTCCCTCAGAGTGAATAGAGAACAGGTCTCTTTCCCCCCGCGTTCTTGCTAAGGAGGAAAAATGACCTCCATATATGGTGGAGAAAGCCTGGCAAAAAAAATGAAGTCAAACAGAGCCGCACAGTCCACTCCGGAGCCCAAGATCAACTGAGCCCCTTTTGGCAAAGGCCAGGGTGAGCTGGATTCTTGGCTCCTACAATTGAAGGAGCTCTGAAGGAGCACTATTCATTTAGGAAGCTTGCTGCTCCCTCCCATATCAGGGGCCTACCTGCCATCAGAACTCCGTTATGATGTCCACCCCAAAACCCACTGGGCGCCTCCCCTGTTCTACTCCAAGTGCAGCCCAATCCTTAAAGTCCAGCATCACAGGCCTCCCTGTCAGGGACCCTCAAGGCCCTGGCTGGCCCCAGGACCACTGGTAGTAGAACTTTCAACTCTGTCCTCCTCTGTTACTTTGCCTAGCACAGCTCTTACCTTGCCTGCTCCCCTCTCCTTCCCTCCTCCACGAGTTCCTAAACCTCTGAGGCCGGGTCAGTCACCTCTGCAGTCCCCATAGCACCCAGCACACAGTGCTTGCTGCCCTCATGTGTGTTGGGATGGGGATGGGGATGGGGCTACCCTCAGTGAGTACCTCCTAGCATCCTGTGTCCGCTTAAATTCACACGAATACCCGGAGTGCCAAGTGCTATGTTTATCTCCGTTTTATAGATGAGAGTGATGCTCAGGGAGCTTAAGTAAGTTACTCAAGATCAAAAGCTGGTAAGTGAAAGAGCTGGGGTTCAGACCTAGCTGGCCTGCCTCCAAACCGCTCTCACCCCCTCTCTCCATCAAACGAGCTCCATCCATGCACCTGCCATGTCCACTGCCCGCCCCAGCACCCAGCAGTGCCTGACCCAGACCAGACACCAGTAAACACCTGTGAGAGTGAAGGTGCCCTGCCCCGGCCAGTAGGACCACACATGGGCATCTCCTAGGAGCCTCCCAGGGGTCCTGCCCTCCTGAGAAAAGCCCCCTGGGAGGAGTTGCAGGGGAAGGCAGGGGAGGAGAAGGAGGCAAAGTGAGGGAAGGGAGGAGCCTCCGAGGCTGGCAAGGGCCAGGCCAGGGCACCTCAGAATCCCGTGCAGGAGGATGGGGAGAGCCAAAGCTGGGGTGAGTGAGGGCTGGGACGGGCACATGCTGAGCTTGGGATGGACTCGGTGATCACCCAGTGCTGGCTCCAGCCACATGAATTAACCTGCTGCTCCAAGGTGTGCGGTAGTTCCCACTGCACTCTGGGCTTAGTCAGGCCGGCAGAACTGTGCTGCAGGCTGTACATGGGGGAAAAGCTCTCCTGCTGAGGAGGAGGGCCTGGAGCTGGCCCTCAGGGATGGCCACACCGAGCACCCTGATGAGCAGTGATGAGGCCAGCCACACCTAGCTGAGGAGCCCAAGAGAACGTAAGAGGGAGCAAGTAGAGGAGGAGGAAGGCTGGGAGTCAGCCCACCCCAAGCAACCTCAGGAGGGAGGTGACCTGAGGAGGGAGGTGCCAAGGAGCCACCAGGTAGGGAGAGGGGGGTGCTCTGAGAGATCACAGGACAGCGACCCACACCAGGGTCTGGCAACCGGCTCAGAGGTATTCAGTCCTTCACGGAACCAGCCTATGTCAGCCACATCCCCTCGGCAGCCAGAGGCTCTGGTCACTCACACTGCACTCCTCCCTGCACATTTCCAGAAAGGCCTGCTCAGGGTAATACTTCACCTAAAGGAGTTTACAGGTGGCATTTCTGCAGCCAGTGAGGGTGGACAGCCCTCCCCTGCAGGGCTCCCAGCCCCCAGCCCTCCCTCAGCCTAAGCATCCCCTTTCTTACAGTTTCCAGAGCTCCTCCGCTCTTCGCCAGCTGTAAATACCACACTGCCAGAGACCATGTGTGGAACCTCAGCCACATCTCGCAACACGTGGTCTCTCGCTGTAGGCTCGGCATTTACATCTGTGCATGCGACGACAAAAGGGTGCCCCTCTTCCCCAGGCCTGCCCACCTGGAGAGTGGGGGGCTGGGCTGAGTTTCTGGGCTGGGTCTGGCTTCAAAAGCATGGTCCTGGGATTCTGCTACAGGGTACCTTAGCCTGGAGCATCTGGGCTGGGTGGCTTCCAAGGTGGGTCTCCAGGCTAGACGGGTCTACATCTGCAGCCCTTATTCTGAGGAGCTGATATAGAGGTTTGGACCCTGGGTTTTTGCCATGGTGATTTTTAGCTTGGGATGCCATGCTGGGTTTCTGCGTCTAGCAAAAGGGTCCAGTTAAGGGTGCCAATTCTAGAAGATCTATCATGGGGCAGGAGAAAGTTCTGAACTTGGGGTTCTATGCTGTGGGGTTTATAGAGAGGAGTTGCTCTGGGTTTTCCAACACAGGGGCTGGTATGGGTGAGGGGCAGATGGACCTACCCAGCCTTGCCCACCCCTGCTCACTCCTGAACCCATGGGGAGATTGTGGCCTTTTCCCCACACCATTAAGAGAGAGACCCTTAGCCAATGGGGCCCCAAACACAGTGCCCATGTATTCCAGGAGCCGGGACAAGAAAGGAGTTCTGGAGAAGGAGGGGTTCTCACTGCCCTCAACTGGAAGGCATACGCCCCTGAGATTTCGGGAGAG
This sequence comes from Neomonachus schauinslandi, assembly GCF_002201575.2. Lineage (NCBI taxonomy): Eukaryota > Metazoa > Chordata > Mammalia > Carnivora > Phocidae > Neomonachus > Neomonachus schauinslandi. Next base: position 112,276,399 of record NC_058408.1, read on the forward strand.
GCACCACTGAGCAAACTGCCACAGCCAGCATCAGGAACAGAGAGGGCAGCAACACGCAAAGGCCACACAGCACTTCTAGCTGATCCCAGATACTGATCCCAGTCATGATAACCAAGGAGGCTGAACCCCACTCCTCACAATGTGCGCACGTGCGTGTACACACACACACAAACAACATCCCACTGGGTCCCCAGCCAATGGCCATCAGAACCAAGAGCCTTTTCTGCCAACCTGATTAGCCTGACTGGAGCAGTCTCACCCAATCAAGAGGTGGGCTGAGCCAAGGCTGGGCCCCAGTAAATACCCACGGGGGTCCTGAGACAGGGCCAGGCCCTCCAGACAGAGTAAGGAGGGCAAGGCTGAGGGACATGTTGGGTCTGAAGAACAGGACATGTAGCCTGGGCCAGCCCACCCTCCAGGAAGCCCTAGGGAGCCCCACCTGCCTCCTCGCCAGGGGCAGCCTCAGTCAGACCTCAGCGTACCCTCCTCCATCTTTAGCATCAGCAGAGAGCAAGCCCCGAGTGCTGGCAGTCCTGCCAGGCAGCCTGATCTGAGGAAGCACTGACCGTTGGAGAGGTCTTATTTGAGGGTCATACGTAGAAATGTTTGTGTCTCTGGTAAGTACCAGCTGTTTAAGGATAAAGATCATGGCTTTGCTCATTGTATATCCCCAAATCCAGGGCCAAACCCACAGCAGGCACTCAGGAAATGAATGAATGAATGAATGAATGAACGAACAAACGTACATTTCCTTTCAAATATCTTAACTGAAGGATCAACCGAGAAATTTATCAGAATGTTCTCTCTGCTGTGGTCAGAGCAACGCTGATAGCTCTGTACATCATTTGTGCTCTTAAAACCTTGTTCCAGCGATGGGGAGGTGCCCGGAATTCCAACCAGGATTTGGGCTGGGTTTTCTGCAGACACTTATTCGCCTTCTTCTAAGGTGACAGAACCTCCCAATACTCATCTGAAGCTACCTCATAGCTAATTCTCTAAATTTCTATATATAAAATAAATCGTTTAACAAAAAAAATCTGTATCTACAGTGTATGGAACAAAGAGATTTCAAAGCCCATTAACTCACAGAGATGGTATGTTACTGGGAGAATATGGGCTGTATAATTAAAAACAATTTAAATCCGATTATAAAAAGACAGTGGGCTTTACTGTCTGCCACCATCTCACTAATGGAAAGAAAACCAGTAGCTTGAGTTTTTTTTTTTAATTACTGTAAAATTATGAACTAGAACACGCACGTACCACCCCTCTACTGCTTCATATTACTGATAAGATGCGGTGAAATATTCCTTGCAGAGAAATATTCCTTACAGACAGCATAAGCCCTCCTCAGCTGAGGGCTCTGCCAGGGGCTCATGGCATCCAGTGGCTGAGGCACCCAAGGCAGGGAAGGAGGCAGTCTCCATGACAGCCAATGTGAGGGTGGATCCTTTCTGGAGACCCCAGTCTCAACGTTTAGTGATGCCTGGCTCTCGTTGTCCTGTCTCTTCTCAACTCCAGAGCCAAGCATCTGGGGAGGGGAAACCAAGGGACCAGGAAGAGCACGCCCAGAGCTATGATGAAGGAAATCAGTGGTGATAAGCATCCCCATTAACTCACCTGCTATGAGCCAGGAAAGACTCCAGTTGGCTCTGCCAGTCCTCAGCAACTCCATGATTAAAGGCTGGTGTTGATCGACTGGTTCTGATGCGTAGAAGCACCATCCAAGAAGCTTTTAGAGAATACTGGGGCCCAGGCCCTCCCCAGGCTTGTGGAATCAGGATCTCTGGGGTGGACCCTGGGCACTGATACCTGTCTGAGATCCCTGAGGGTGGGGACTGGTCTGTTGTGCTTACACATCCCTAGCACAGTGGCGGGCACAGGGTCAACCCTTGATAGACATGAAAGCAAGAAAGGAATGGGCACCTACTATACGCATGTCCTCTTTCTATACTGTTCCTTTGGACTTCATAAACAATTCTTCAAGGTAGATACAAATATGGCCACTTTAAATACGAGGAAACAGAAGCTAAGAAACCTAAGGGAAAGTGTCCCGGATCACAAGCCAACAAGAAACACAGGAGGAATTCAAGCCCAACCGGGTCATTGTCTAGTGTCGAAGGCCATTCCGAAACTTCCCATTATCCTTCCCCCTGTCCCACCCCCCCGCCCCGGCTCGGTCATTCAGAATGGGCCAGGGGCCTTCATGTGCCCCATGCTAAGCCAGAGGCTAGAGGAGGAAGAGGGACAAACCAGAGCCAGGTGCTGGGCTGTCCAAGTCTAGTGATGCCATCAGGCACTGGGGAGAGATCAGGGCACCAAATCCTCCTACATCAGCCCCTTCTGGGACCAAAGTACACTTGCAGGATATGATTTCAGGCAAGTTCCTGACCAGATGCCTGAAATCTCACCATTAGGTCATTCTAAGAAGTCTGGTGGAATCAGGTACCTAGACAAGTTTTGTGGCCCAGGTCACATCCCCTTAGCCCACCTCTGGACTGTTGTTGTGATGACTGGCTGCATGCAGGTATAATGGGGCAGCACCTCACCTCCCCTGCACCAGGGCCCCCCTGCCCCCACTGATACCACGTGAGGCGCCCACAGAAGCCCATCCAGCCAAGCGGCTGTACAAAGCTGGAACACCTGGAGGGACCACTGTGGGGGCTGGCTGGTGGATAAACACTCCCCTCTCCCTTCGCTGGGGGAATAATCCAAGAGCTATAGTCTACAAGGCTTCTTGGCTGGTCCCTATGGGGAGGAGCCCCAGTGGCCCAGCTGTGACTAGCTTGGACTAGCTCTCCCTCCTTCCCTGGTTCCCACTTCCCATCCCTTTAGAACACATTCCGCAGTACACTGCTGCACAGCTGTCTTTGTCTCAGGCTCTGGTTTGGGCCTGGGCAGGGGGGACCTTGGGCTTTGACATCTGCGACATGCAGGTACTCTTGTCCTCAACAGTAGATGTCATCAAGAAAGGCCCGGCTTGGGTTGACAGGAGCAGAGAAGCCTGGGGCTACCTCACCTACCGGCAGGAATTTAGGGCTCTGGCCCCTCCTCCCCCCACCCCCCACACCACCATGGGTGACCAGGCAATTGTAGGCATAGAAAACAGGAGCCAGGCTATAGGGAAGGGCCACACTATGCAGAAACCCTGAAATCTCTAACAATGGCTCACTCCATATCTGGGATCCTCAAGGACAAGCCCCCATCCTCGGCCCCTGGGACCAGAGCACAGAGGCCTACAAGGGCAGGCAGTAGTGGAGACTGACTGTCCCCTTGTGTTCCCCATCCTCATAGATCACTACCCTCACAGCTCAAGGCCTAGATTTAGGTGTATGGCTCTGGGCCCCAATGTCTACAGCCTACACCCCCTGCCTGCCCCACGAGCTCCATCCCCAGAGCCTGGGCCACTTCTGCCAGGACCACAAAGAAGAAGCTCGAGGACCCTTGTAGACCTTTCCAGGCTCTCAGTACCCTCCTCCTCCACTTATGCCCAACAACCCTATCAGCTCCCTGATCCCGGCCTTTCACACTCCTGAGCCTTTGCTCAAGCTCGTCCACCCCCTGGAATGCCTGCCTCCCTCTCTTCACCCATTCCCTACTTAGGACTTGGCTCAGGAGTCACTTCTTCCAGAAAGCCTCCCATAGTTGCTCCCAAGCCCAGGCACATCAGTGCCTCCCTGGGCTGGCTTCATTCTCTCGTGGCACAGATCACATTCTAAACCCACGTGTCTGTCCCTGCCACCCCGGCTCTGAGTCTAACGCAGGTGGGATGGGCACTGCGGAGGGCTGGGCCCTCACAGCTGGACGCAGCCCGCCCGGGCTCTTCCAGAGGATGGTCTTGGTGGGGCGGGCCCACCTCACACCTCATAAGGAGGCTCATATTTCTTCCTCAACCCCCACCACCTGCTTTCTCCAGCTGAAGTTAATAATTTTAAAGTCATTAAGTCCAGCAAACCATAACCGATTAAGTACGGACTGGCGGTGGCCAGCTGAGCTGCACAGCCTCACCTCCGCCTGGGCCTGTATCTGGAGGGCAGCGGGGTGGGGGCCTGATCCCAGGCCCAGCCTCCAGGGGCCTGAGCTCCCCGTGGCACAGATAAACCTCTCCACACAGCCAGCCGCCTAATGAGACGGTCAGGGGACCTCTTAACGAGATTAGGCAGGGCCGGAGCTCTGCCTCAAAGGTGTGTGGAGGGTTTTTTATTCAATTAGTCATTCAGAGGGGGCAGACTCTGCCCAGGAGGCTGCAAGAGGCCTTGCCAATAAGGCAGCCTCCTCCCGCCCCCCGACAACTCCTAGTTCTGCTGTGGTGGCCCAGCCTCTGGGGGCAATAGTCCCACTGAGCAGAGCCAGTCCGGGGCATGCGGCAAGGCCAGATCGCTGGCTGCCAGCCCAGGGCTCCTTCCCTCCCTTGGAGGGAGCTCTCAGGGGTGGCTACAAATGGGCCATTTGGAAAAGGGAGCAAAGACCCCAGGCCACATTCGGTGTGGGGATAGAAAAGACTAGCCGGGTAGGTAAGGCTGAGTCTAGGGCCAAAAGCATGGGCTATATAAAAAGTGGGGGTCACATGTGTAAGGCCAAGACCTAGCGCCCCTGCCCCCTCCTGCAGAAAGGGTATTCACATCACACCCAGTGGAAGGGAGAGGACCAAGTTCACCCCAGGAGCTGCAGGAGCCCAGGGAGTAACAAGCTCCACCTCCTGGGAATAAGGCCCTGCCTCCTGTCAGGACTTGGGGGCACCAAGAGAGGCCCAGGTCACACCATGCCCACAGAGACCCTCAGGACACTGGGGAGAAGGGGGCTCAGGCCTCAGGTCCCCTTCCTACCTCCCCACTCCCCAGCCCTGACCCCACCAGGCTGGCCACCCCCTGCTCTTTCGTCACTGCCCAAAACCCACCCACAGATCACTCTGTCCTGTGTGCCCAAAACATCTGCCATCCTCTCTCAAAGGCCCCTGCCTTGCCCTCAGGCCATCACAAAAGCACCTCCCCCAGGAAACCTTCCTGAACTGCTCAGCCACCAGCCTCCTCTCCTTCCCCACCCACCCATGGGCACACCACAGAGCTCAAACCCTCGCTCCTTCCTCTCTGAACCCCGCCTGCCCCAAAGAGAGATTTCTAGTCAAGCATGGTCTGGGATCTCTTGGTGTCCACTGTGTAGGGGGCCACCGGATATGGCTCCAGGGCTTCCAGTCCAATCCCCATCCCAAGTGCCCTGTAGGCAAGAAAATGCGAGGGCATGCTCCTGCGGGCCCAGCAACCTTTCTCCTCTCCAGGTGACACCACCACATCTGCTCTACCCCTTTCACTCTTCGCTCATGGGCTGAGGAAGCCCCAGGCCTGGCCAATCAGGGCATCCCACTCCTTTGGCACAGGACTGATTCCAGGAGGAGTCTACCCCCATGCCAGACCAATGAGTGGCAATCCTGGGACCCTGGTGAGACTCTTGTTAAGCAATCCCCCTCTTCCCATGGGCAGGGACAGTGGGCCTGGGCTGATGAGACATCAGCCTGCAGCAGCCCAGGGGCACGAAGTGGATGGGGCTGCCCGGGAAGGAAGCCCGCCCTGGGGAAGGGAGGGGTCAGGATATCAAGACGGAAGCAGAATCCTGGGGATACCACTTGAGCCCCTGGATCCAGCCATGCCTGAAGTTACGCAACCCCTGGCCTTTGCCACCACATGGCCTAATAAATGTTCCCGTTTTGCTTAGGCCACTACAAGGGTTTCTGACACCCAACTGATTAATATGGCTAATACAGAGGGTGATTTCAGACCCCCAGCAGGTTTCCCTGTTGGAGGTTAGGGTGTAGTTTTTCAGATGGTCCAGCTTAGAACTCCCACAAATGCATGGGGGTAACAACTTCCTCCCAGGCCACGAGAGGCAGAAACTCTCCCCAGGCCCCAGGGCATCATGGCTCAGCCACCTTGCCCCAGTCCCAGTGGGGTCCTCAGAGCACAACTCCAGCAGGCCCCCTGACAGGCTCCCCCGGGGAGGGGCTCTCTGGGGACAGGTGGCAGCAAACAGGGCGCCAGCTGAGGGAGCAGAGCAGCCTGAGAAGGTCTCCTGGAGACCCTCCCCAGCTGAGTCTGCGAGGTGATGGGGAGACAGACACACAGGGGAAGCGGGTGGCCGCAGTCAGGGGAGAGCCAGGCCCTCTCGGCTGGCCCAGCGAGGGCACCAGGGCGTGCAGCAGGGACAAGGCTGGACACCCAGCCAAGGCTAGACCACGAGGACCCAAATGCTGAGCACAGAGGTCATCCTGCAGGCCGGGGGCCTGGCCAGACGGAAGCATCAGGAAGATGCCCTGGTGGGCTCTGAGGGGCCAGGCCAGGCAGGGGCCCACCCGCTGGGTGCAGGTGCCCGGGCTGGTGTGCTCACTGAACACCTGTGTGCATGTGCGGTGTCCCAGAGGCAAGGACAGAGCCCGGCAGGGACCTAGTCCCCATCTAGCGGCACCTCCCCTGGAGCGCTCCCCAGTACTGATCAGTGGGTGCTGATACTCATCACAAACCTGCTGTCCTCCTTTTAATGAAGTTAATTTTCTTGGCAGGAGCTAAGTAGCCTGACACAGTCAGACCCCCTGAGCCGCACTCAGGCGGGCTTCTCCTGATGAGGTTTTGATCACTAACAACAGAGCTTCAAAGCCCCTCGAGCTCCTGCTCACCAGGAGAGTTCTAGCTCCTGCCTCCTCAGAGGCCAGCGTGGCAGGGGTGGCAGCCACGTCCTTGCAAATGCGCCCCACTTACAAGTTCCTGGAGCGCCCACCAAGGGGGTCAGCACTGTCCCTTCCCACCAGGCTCGGAGCTGCCGCACCCGCCCCCCCAGCCCCTGGCCCCAGCCCTGCAGTTTCTCCTCCCTCCCACAGCCCCTTCTCTTGCCTGAGCCTGGAGCAGGCCGCGGTTAGGACAGTGTCATCATCCCCATCTCTCCACATGCGGAGACTGAGGCCAGGGTGAATGGGCTCTCCAGCCCACCAGAGGACCTTAGGTGGGAGACAGGACTGAATAGCCAGGTTCTGGCTCACACCCCACACGGTGACAGCCTTCAGCCGACAACTAGAGCCCAGGGCGAGCTTCTTCTTCCCCTGTGTAGCCCCACTCCCTCTTTCCCCTCTCCCCACCCTCTCCCCCTCTCCCAGCTCCAGAGGCACACCTCAGGCCTACAGAAGGGATGCGCAGGCCATGGCCCTGAGCCCCTGACAGAGCAGCTCAGGTGGGAAAATGCCTTCCCAAGACAGGGCCTCCAAACCTGCCTGCACCTCTAGCCGGAGAGCATGGGAAACCCCTTCATTGTGACTGTACCCTTTGCACTGGGCCTCTGAACACCCCATAAGAGTCACCATGGCCAGGGAGAGGCTATGCCATCGGCTTTTGTCTTTTCTTGCCAGGAGAAAGATCTTCAAATCCAGAAGCTGGCCATGAGAGAAGGGGTGGCACAAGTGGGTCTTGGGGGCTGCTGTAAATGCAACACATCTCCAGGCCCCACACACCACAGGACCCTCAGTGGTCTCAAGGGTGAAGGTAGGACTAGGAACTTGCAGAGGTCTCAGAGAGCAGAGGTCCCATGTGTCTGTCCAACCCATCAACCATTCAGGGACATGTACTGAGCACCCATGACCAGTCATGCACCAGGCTTGGCTCTGGGACCTCAGCAGTGAACAACACAGACACTTCCCTGCCCTCATCGACCTGAGGATGCTCAGAAATAAATTAACAACATAATTGCGGGGGGAGGGGGGAAAGCATACAAAGAAGAAGGCTTTGATAGGTAATAATCGTGGCCCTACTTGGAGCCAAAGGGAGCCTCTCCAAGGAGGTGAGATCGGAGGCACAGCTAAAGGCACAGAAGGAGCCTGTCCTCAGAAGAGCCTACCAGATGGTAGGAACAAACATGTGCAAAGGCCCTGGGGTAGGAGCATGCTTCACCTGTTGGAGGGACAGAAAGAAAGCCAACATGGCTGAAGCAGACAGGCCAAGACGAGTGCAGCCGTGAGGCAGCTGAGGTCAGCTCTTGTTGGGGTACCTTGAGGCTTGCATCTCTGGCAAGGGTCTGGATTTTATTCTAAGTATAGCAGGGAGCCGTGGAAGGGTTTCAGCCAGAGAGGGAGGTGACTGGATTGATTTTTTTTCAAGTAACTCTGGCTGCCGCATGGACAGCAGCCTGCAGGGGAGGACAGAGGCAGGGAGCAGTGAGCAAGTGACCGCAGGGGTCCAGGCCAAGATGGCAGCGCAGGTGGAGAGAATCCACAGGCTGGGGATAAAGGCAGGGTCGTGTGCATCCTGGAGGCTAGGCAAGGAACAGGAGACGTCTGGCTTGGCTACCAAGCCTTCACATTTCCTAAGCAACCCCTGCTTAGCTTCACTCCTTGTATAATTCCCAGTGCTGCCCGGGCTGTCCTGAGAGGATGCACATCCAGCCCTGGGCACAGACATCAGGCATTGCCAGGTACCTCTGCTTCTTATCAGGCCATCACCAGGAGCCTGGAGTAGAACGAGCACGGCCAAGCCCGCCGCCTTCCTCCCCACCCCTACCCCCGCACAGCCGGGGTGACTGCCCTCGAGGCTTCTACAGTGAAGGACGAGACACCCAAAGCCCCAGGCCCCCGCCGCCTCCAGCACACTGTGATTCCGCCAAATCTGTACATGAGAGTGAGTGCATGGGCAGACACAGTGCCTGTGACTGAGGCAGGTGCGGCAAGGCAGCGGGGTAGTGCTGGATCAGGGATGTCCCTGATGAGACCCTGTGGCGCAGGGGTGCCGGTGGGTGACCCGGGGTCCAGTGACGGAGCAGAATGAGGAGCCACTGCTGAGTGTTTCTGAGGTGGGTGAAGGCAGCACGGGCCCCCTGCGCACCGGCTTGGGCTGGGAGGGAGAGCAGGTCCTTAGGAAACACGAGCGAAACTCACAAAGTGCTGAGCAAACCGGACTTGAAAGGAGTGGGTAGAAAGTGGCGTGCTGGGGTCGAACAGCCAAACGGCACAAGCTCCAGGTGCGGGTCTCTGATGTGTCACCCCTTCTTGGGCAAAAGCCCCGGGGCTGGGGAACCAAAGGTCCACCCAGAGCCCCAGCAGGAGGCAATGCTGATGGCCAGCGTTCACTCGCACTTCATTCACACCAGCAGAGCATCCAGAACAAGCAGTGACCACCCCTCTCCCTCTGTCCTGGGCAGACAGCATGAGGACAGGAGCTATGGCTCCTGTTTGCTGAGCACCTCCGTGGTACCAGGCACAGCTAAATTCTCAATGGTCGTTACTTCACTTGGTCCTTAAGACAACCTGTGAAGGAAAGTGCCCTTGTCCCCATTTTACAGGAAGGAAAGCTGAGGTTCGCCACTTAAGTTCTTTGTTGAGGCACATCAGGGACGCCATGTGTTACGAGGGACAGTGATAAATGGACGTATCCAAAAGAGAATCAGGTGGGAAATAATCAGGCTCTAGGACGTGCAGTTTGACAACGTCTTGCGGGGGGGGGGGGGGGGGGGGGGGCCCGCGCGTCC
>NC_058408.1:112285993-112287271 GCF_002201575.2 Neomonachus schauinslandi
TCAACATTTAAAGGACTGGGGGGTGGAGAAAGCCTCAGCTCAGCACAAAGGACAGTCCCAGATCAGAATCGTAGATCCTTAGAGGTGCAGGGACTTCATCTGACACGCGTGGCCCTGAGGCCCCAGGAGGGGCAGGGCTAAGTCCAACTCTCTTGGTAAGTCACCCGGGCTGGGTTGGCCCCCAGCCCATCCCCTCCCATCCTGTCTGCTCAGGCTGCCCTAACAAAGTACCACAGACTGAGCAGCTCAAACAGCAGACATTTATTTCTAACCCTCTGGAGGTTGGGAAGTCCAAGATCCAGGTGCTGGCTGATTGGGTTCTTGGTGACAGAACTCTCTTCCTGGCTTCTAGATGGTCGCCTTCTTGCTTTATCCTCACATGGCAGAGAGAAAGAGCAAGTTCTCTGATCCCACCATGAGGGCCCCACCCTCAAGACCTCATCTCAACCTAATCACCTCCCCAAAACCCTACTTCCAAAAACCATCACATTGGGGGTTAATGCTTCAGCAGATGAATCTTGGGGGGACCCAGGCAGTCCATGGCACCTCTGGACCTTCCCTGGCCTTGATTTTGCATGCCCTCCTCCAGCTCTGGATACTAGAACCCTGTGATATCTGCTGACCCACATGGCTAGGACCCCAAGAGGGCCACTCCCTGGGGTGTGCAGGCAGGCTGGCTCCCACCCTCACCCCACTGACATGCTGCCAAGGTGCCACAGTGGATGTCAACAATGGGGCAGGGCCCAGGATGCTACCCACAGCCTCCTCCTGACCTTAGCCAAGTCAAGTGGCCACAACCACAATGACCATCCACTGGGGTGATCTCCAAGGGGCTCAGGGACAGGACGACATATCTGGGTCTAGGGATGTCCCCCAGGAAGGAGGGGGAAATGATATTTATTGGACGTTCCCCATGAATGTACCTGTCTCAGAGCTGACATTATAATAGGGCACAAAAGAGACCAAGTCCCTCCCTTCCCACAGCCCACTGCCTCCAGGAGACATCCCCAAACACCGGACAGTGGGGGCATGTGGCAGGGCCAACCTCTTCTGGGCACTAGGGGCCTCCCCAGGGATGCCACATCTGAACTGAAACCTGAAGGAAGTCCGGGAGGAGGGCAAAGAGGGACAGGACTAGAGAGGCTCTCTCTGCAGGTCATGCCCAGGAAGCACGGGTGTCTGCAACACACACACACATACGCACACATCCTCACAAGCACACGTACCTGCACACACACACTCACACACGCACACATACGCACACACTCACTCGTGCAC